>NW_027070650.1:0-42915 GCF_002906115.3 Quercus suber | reverse complement strand
TTAAGTTCCACTCACAGGACCTTACCCTACACCCCCATCATACTAATTAATCATGAAAACGATCCACCGGAAGTATTTAGTTTAGTATCAATGACATGTGCCTATATTGTATGTAATGTGAGAGAGAGAGAGAGAGAGAGAGAGAGAGAGAGAGAGAGATTACTTGAGAAGTTGCGTAATTAACACCTTGTGAGAAAGAACCTTGATGAGCAATCTGGACCATCACCAAAGGTAGCCACCATAAGATGCTAAGAAAATTTCACACATAAAAATTAAGCACATACAAAGCCACAAATCATCACCTGAGCATTTGGACTTGGCTGAACATCTTTCTTAGCAGATGATTCTCCACCCTTTGCTGATCCCTTGGTGTCACCCTATCAAATCCCATAATTTGCAAAACCCCAATATTCAAAATCCAAACACTCTTATAACGAAAACAATAAACCCAAACACATCAAAAAAATGGGAAATTCTAATAACCAGCCGCATCAATAAAAATTAAAAAATCAAAAAAGAAGAAGATAAATTTAACATACCTCCATCTACATCAGCACCAAGAAAAAAAACCAGATAACAAGGAAGTAAAGAACACTCGGTCAGTCAAAACTTACACAACAAAAGCTCATTATCAGAAAAGATTAAAAAGGTAATTAAGGACAATAAATTCATTTTCATTGTTAAAAAGCCCAAATTTTGACCTCTCTGTATCTGGCGAGGTAAATCTTGAGTGGATCGATGTAGTCTTCAAACCCTAGAGTAGCCATAGCCCAAAGCAAATCATCTCCATTAATAGTCTTCCTCTTCTCTCTCTGGCACTTATCGCTAGCCCTACACGTTATTCAACCTCCAATTAATCAAACACACAAAAAAAAAAAAATACTAAGAACAAAGAGTGCGATCTATGCGTGATTACTCGCTGGTGATGAAGCTGATGAACTCAGAGACGCATTCTTGGACTGTTTCCTTGGCGTCCTTGGCGATCTTTCCATTGGCGGGGAGAGCCTTCTTCATGATCCGGCTAATGTTCGCGATCGGAAGAAACCGGTCCTGCTCGCGAACGTTGGCGCGCGGGCTCTGATCGCCGCTCTCGTCGTAGCTGCCTCCTCCGTTCGGACTCGTCGGAACTTCCGCCATCGCAACCCTAGAAGAAGCACTACTAGTCCATCACAAAACGACATCGTCAAACAAAAAAAAAAAATCAGAGACAGAGAAAGGGACTCGTGGTGGTTTGGTTTGTGTGAGTGAGTGAGTGAGAGTCTCTCTGTGTGTATTTGTGTGAAAGAAAGAGAGAGAAAGAGAGAGAGTTGGAATTGTTTACCTTATTAAAGAAAAATGGGCGCGAGAGAGGGAGAGGCTCTGGATGGAGTTGGGAAATGGAGGATCGGACGCTGGAGAAGAGAGGATAGAGGAGACGACTCAGATGAGAGAGTGAGGTTTATCAGCACCGTCCGTTTTTTTTTTTTTTTTCTTCTTTGAGGAGTGAGGTTTTCTTTTTCCTTTTATTCTCTTTTTTTTTTTTTTTTTTTGGCTGTGTGTGTGTGTGTGGGTAGGTAGGTAAGTTTCGTTTCGTTTATTTATATTTATATTATATATTATTATTAATATATTATTCATTTCATGGTTCTTTTTCCCGTCTTTTTTTGCTGTTACTGTTTTGAATTGAATTCCTCGATGCGATTAGACCACGTGTTCTGCTTTTCTGACTTAACTCTCTCTGTTCTCGCCATTTGTTCCGGGCGGTCTATTCATTTTGGTATATTCCCATTTGAGATTTTATGTTATTATATTATATTTATCTCCCCCTCCAATTTAGAATAAAATACTTATTTTCCTCTATGGCAAAACTTAGCTACAATATTTTAGATGCTATTCTTTAAATTCTCTTCTTAAAATTCAACCATGTAATTACTTAATTAAAAAATACACTTCCATTCAATTTGAAAAATTTACATTGCAAAATTTTAAAATGAGAACCTAAAGAACAACATTTAAGTATTGTACCTAAATCTTACCATTTTCTCTAAAATGCAAACATGTGATTATTGATGAGTACATAAAATTAGGTCATCCATACAATGCACAGACCATTGTATTGCTTTAAACAAGCAATAAATGCATAGCCATTACTGATTGAAAGCCCAAAGAAAAAGATCGTTGACAACCTCATCAAGCGCCTCATTAAACTATTAGATGCACGGATATACTTAAAAGATACATATTAATATGCATAGTATAATAATCTTACATATATAATTTAAATATTATTAATAGTCATTCTTATATATATATTTTTAACTCTTTAAAAAGTCTTGTCAGAATGTTATTAGATAGAAAATGTAAATTATCCATATTTTAAATATTTTTATGTTCATTAATTATAGACCCTTTGGTTTTTGTACACAATAACTCACTTGAATGAATATTTATGATATAGTCCCATATTTGATTCCAAAATTAAGAAATAAAATTTTCTCTAAAAATAAATAATTTAGAACACATGACGCAAAATTGGACTTCAATTGTAAAATCTAATTGAATTTTCTCTAAATTTTACCTATTAATATATATATATATATATAATTTTTGTGCCAAATGAATTGTTTTTAATTATAAAAAAATGTTCATAAATATAAAATCATTCAAATTCTCTCTTTCTCTAATTTTATATACAATGTTAGATATATGATTATGTTTTTTTTTTTTTTATAATTTATTTATATTGAACTTATCGTTTTCTAATCTAAATTAACTCATTTGACACAAAAATTAAAAATTTTTGATTAGATGGAACACATGCCATAAAATTAAACTCTAATTGAAATCCAAATTTTATACTAACCTAACTAACTTGGTTCAAAATTTTAAAATTTTTTATTAGATGGGACACATAATGCAAAATTAGACTCTAATTGAATTTTAATTTAAAATCTAATTAAATTTTCTCTCAGGTTTACTTAATAATATATATATATATATATAACTTATAAACTTGAATTGTTTTTAGTTCTACAAAGAAAAAGGCTCATAAATATAAAATGACAAAACTTAAGTACAGTATCTTAGGTGTTATTCCTTAGGTTCCCCTCCTAAGATTCAGTTATTTGGCTATTTAACTTAAAAATACACTAGATTCTCATGAGAAAAAATTCATATGGCAGAATCTTAAAATGAGAACTTAAAAAATAGCACCTAAGTCTTGCTCAATATAAAATCATTCAAAAATCATTCAAGAATGTAGTCTTCAAACCCTAGAGAAGCCATAGCCCAAAGCAAATCATCTCCATTAATAGTCTTCCTCTTCTCTCTCTGGCACTTATCGCTAGCCCTACACATTATTCAACCTCCAATTAATCAAACACAAAAATAAACAAAAATAAAAAAAATACTAAGAACAAAGAGTGCGATCGATGCGTGATTTTTCGCTGGTGATGAAGCTGATGAACTCAGAGACGCATTCTTGGACGGCTTCCTTGGCGTCCTTGGCGATCTTTCCATTGGCGGGGAGAGCCTTCTTCATGATCCGACTAATGTTTGCGATCGGAAGAAACCGGTCCTACTCGCGACTGTTGGAGTGCGGGCTCTGATCGCTGCTCTCGTCATAGCTGCCTCCTCTGTTCGGACTCGTCGGAACTTCTGCCATCGCAACCCTAGAAGAAGCACTACTCCGTCACAAAATGGCATCGTTAAACAAAAAATCAGAGAGAGAGAGAGGGACTCGTGGTGGTTTGGTTTGTGTGAGTGAGTGAGTGAGAGTCTCTCTGTGTGTATTTGTGAGAGAGAGAGAGAGAGAGAGAGAGAGAGAGAGAGAGAGAGTTGGAATTTTTTACCTTATTAAAGAAAAATGGGCGCGAGAGAGGGAGGAAAAAGACTATCCTGTTTCCGTTGCATGTGAGGGACAAGATGCATGCAACGGAAACAGGGAAAACCATCTGAGGGAGAGGCTTTGTATGGAGTTGGGAAATGGAGGATCGAACGCTGGAGAAGAGAGGAGAGAGGAGATGACTCAGATGAGAGAATGAGGCTTATCAACACCGTCCGTTTTTTTTTTTTTCTTCTTTTAGGAGTGAGGGTTTTTTTTTTTTTTTTTGGCTTTGCGTGTGTGTTTGTGTGGTAGGTAGGTACATTTCGTTTCGTTTATTTTTATTTTTATTTATTTTTATATAATTATTAATATATTATTAATTTCATTGTTCTTTTTCCCGTGTTCTTCTGCGTTTTCTGTTCTGAATTGAATTCGTCGATGCGATTAGACCACGTGTTCTGCCTCTCTGGCTTATTTCTCTCTGTTCTCACCATTCATTCCGGGCAGTCTTTTCATTTTGCTAAATGACGTCGTTCCCTTTTCTCTTTTGGTATATTCCCACTTGAGATTTTAGGTCAGAGAAGTACTAACGAATGCCTTAAGGGCATTGGTATATTCCATTTTTCTTTTTATTATTTTTTTTTTTTTTTTGGCTTTGTGTGTGTGTGTTTGTGTGGTAGGTAGGTACGTTTCGTTTCGTTTATTTATATTTACATTTTTATATTATTATTAATATATTATTCATTTTACTGTTCTTTTTCCCATGTTCTTCTGCGGTTTCTATTCTAAATTGAATTCATCGATGCGATTAGACCACGTGTTCTACCTCTCTGGCTTATCTTTCTCTGTTCTCGCCATTCGTTCTGAGCAGTCTTTTCATTTTGCTAAACGACGTCGTTACCTTTTCTCTTTTGGTATATTCCCACTTGAGATTTTAGGTTAGAGAAATGGTAATGAATGCCCTAAGGGCATTGGTTAATTATTCATTCAAATAAATTTTTTATAAAAAAATAAAAAATAATTAATGTTTTGACAACTTTTTTCATTTTTCATAAAAGCTATGTCAAAATTTTTCTAAAATAAATTGTTAACTAATGTCCTAAGGACACTTGTTAGTATGACCTTTTATATTATTATATTATATTTATCTCCCTTCTAATTTAGAATAAAATACTCATTTCCTCTAAAATGCAAACATGTGAATACTGATGAGTACATAAAATTTGGTCATCCATGTAGCGCATTGGACGATCGTATTGCTTTAAACAAGCAATGAATGCATAGCTGATACCAACGAAAAGCTCGAAAAAAAAGACCATTGATGACCTCGTCAAGCGGCTCATTAAGCCATCAAACGCGTTACCAAAGAATTAAATGAACCATTAAAGACCTCTAACGACTAGAAATGAAGAATTTATATAAATCACCTCAAAACAAGAAGAATGTACACACATATATTGAGATATTCTTGAATTAAGATTATATTCTCACTCTAAATATATGATTTTATCATTGGAGACTCTTCGGCTGGCACCACGCCAGTGTCCATAAAGGCAGAAATAGCTTTGTTATTGTTTTGCATATTAGAATTACATTCACGCCAAACTCCATCTAGATGACCACAGTACAAACCAAATCTTGCTTCATCAATTGCAATTGGTAGGAAGTGTACAGGATTAGAGGGTGGAAATTAACCTTCTATTTGTCTAATGACTTCCCCTATTTATAGAAATATTTTTATTGAGTTTGTGTTAGAATTTGAGCCAAGCTTGGTCTAGCACTTGTTAGTGGGCATGACTCTTAGTTGGCCACATTTAGAGTTTGTTTGAGGATAGCTTATTTAGTTGAAATTAGATTTTTATTGCTAAAAGTATGGTAGAAAAAGCTAAAAGATAGCTGAAATAATATAGTGAGACTTATGAATGGTACCAAAAAGTGCAATAAGATTCATGAATAGTAGTAAAAATAAATTGAATAATAAAAAAAGTGGATTTTTAAACTAATGTCAAACGCAACCTTAATGGGATTAACCCTCATGTAACATAGGTTACATTAGAGTGGATTATAAAATGGTGTAAACCCCCTCATTTGTGTAACTCGTGGCAAATAGAACATCTTTTTCCTCTCTACCATTCTCTCAGTTCTTTGGGTTCTCTCTCACAGTTCTCAGGTCGTGGATATTGTGTGACTTGCTCTAGTAGCGAGCACTACCATAAACAACAATCATTCAAGCTATGAGAGTGTAGTTACAACGAGTAAAAGGCAAATATAAGATCTTATAGGTGATTACCCTAATTCTTACAATTTTTAAGTCTAAAGGTCGTGCATTTCAAAGATTAGCTATTATCTCTTTCTCCAAAAACGTTTGGAAAAAATCAAAAATCAAAATATAATTTAAGAGATCACAAAATTTATGACCCTAAATGCCAAACAGCACTCAAGGAGCTGGGATTGGCACTTTCGGTCTTGGTCAAAGTGCCGACCAAGCCCTTTTTAACTTATATTTCTTGATTTTCTAATTATATCCGACATTATTCTAATTTTCTAATATTTTTCAATGAAAATCAAAATTAAAATTAACTTTTAACATTATCAAGAATTCAAGATAACAGTGTGTTTTTATTAAGATTATTATAAATAATTGTTTAATAATTCAAGAAACTCCATTATCTCTAATGATTATCATATGTTTGCATGTTTATAATGGTTTTGCATCTGAACTAATGAGAATCAAGCCTTTAGATGACTGTTAATTTTAATTAATCCTTTGAGGCCCAATCAAAGTTAACTAATTTAGTCCCATGCATGCATATCTATTGTAAGGCCATTCATTGACTAATTCTCTTTTTATATGACCTTGTTTACAACCTTGATTTTATCTTTAGAAAATATCATTTTCCCCTCAAATTCCGTGAGCCATTATGATATGAATTGTAGTCATAAATCAATTACAGAATTTTCAATTAAAAAAAAAAATACAGAATTTACAAAGCATGTGAAATGACCATTTCACGCTTTAACACTAACTTACACAAAATAGGTGGATTTTGACGGTTGTGAAATGTGGTGTCTATGTTAGCCAACTGCATTCAATAACTAAACCAGAGAATTCATGGCTCATTGCATATTTGGATATTGATACTTATCCCTGAAAAATAGAACCTTTTACCAGTACTAAGCTATTCACATTCGAAAAACCACTCTACAGTCTACAGCAATAAGGAGAAGTTTTTTCCCACCAGAAAGAGAAGCCATTTTGTGTTTGTACATGAATGAGGAGAACTATCGCGCAGCAGGCCGTGCAATGGATTCATCAAATGATAGGCAATTGTCAGTACCACCCAAATTCATGGAACCCTGATTCAAGGAAGACTGAATAAAAGTCCTTGACACATATGAATTTCCCTCTCTTGCAGCCACTGCTGCTTCCCTTTCTATTGTGATTGCATCTTGAATCTCCTTAAGAACTTCTGAAATTGACGGTCTCATATGTCCGTGAGGTTGGACACACATCAGAGCTTTCTCTGCTATCTTCCATATTGATTGGATGTCAAATTCTTCGTGTAGTGAGGGATCGATGATTCCTTGAATGTCCCCACTCTCAATATGCAACTTTGCCTGTGAAACAATCATTAGTTAATTAATGTAATAAAAGGAGAGTTGTGAATCGTTTCACTTCTATAATAAACAATTTGTATGAATGATCCATGCTTTTCACCAATTAGGTAGCTTAATTATAAACCTAGTTTAAAACACTATTATTATTATTTTCGTGAATATTCTAATAATTATTACTGTTTACTCAAAAAGAAAAAGAAAATAGGGATGTTTATCCCACATTAGTTGTGTGTGTTTAGTGTCTACTGTTTATAACCCCAATCTACAACTACAAAAATTAGGTTATTTTGTAATTGTACTCTGGTAATGTAATATATTATAAACCTAGTTTAAAACACT
This sequence comes from Quercus suber, assembly GCF_002906115.3. NCBI lineage: Eukaryota > Viridiplantae > Streptophyta > Magnoliopsida > Fagales > Fagaceae > Quercus > Quercus suber. The sequence continues at coordinate 35,153 of NW_027070650.1, read as the reverse complement.
ATTATTATTATTTTCATGTGTGTTCTAATAAATATTACTGTTTACTCAAAAAACAAATTATATCAATAATTTAAACCTTTCCCATAAACAAGACAAAAAAAATTGGGAAAAGAAACCTGAAATAAGATTTGCATGTTGAAAAGTAAAATGCATCTATAAAAGCGACAACTACTTTTACTTGCTCAATAAAAAATGATTAGTTAGGGGATGGATTTAAGTCTATTATATGTCCCCATGCCAGCCTCACCAGAAAAAACCACACTTACCCACTGGACTATGTAACGGCAATTAACACCAAAGCTTTCATTAGATATTGCTCTATGACCAGATATCAGCTCAAGAAGAATGACACCAAAACTATAGACATCACTCTTGTCCGTCAACTGCTGCAAGATATAATACCTGCATATCATGAGAAACACCCAAAAAAAGAAAAATAAAATCATCTCGATATGATCTAATACACTATGGTAGCCGATTGATCTAAGAAAGTGTATGATACAACAAGTGAAGCCACCCCTCTCAAACAAGAAGGGTTTGTTACAGGGATTGCTACATATTTTGGTTTAAGACAATATTTGTATTGACAAATTAGTTCAAAAAGGAAAAGAAAAGAATGAAATACAACAAGGAGTGATAATGGCCCCAAACAGCTATACCTGCAGCAGCGCGTGTTTATGAATCCTTAGAGACCACAACTTTGTCCACAGTGACAACCTATCTCTATTCGTTTGTTTGTCTGATTATAAGTATAGACTCTTGTCAAAGGTCACACAAATGAGTAGTCAATAGGAAGTTTCACCAGCCAGAGCCATGTGTCTTAGTAGCACTATTGGATTTGAACCCCACGCCCCACCCCACCCCCCCCCCCCCCTTGTGGCTCAGTGGCACTTCTAGATTCAAACCCACCCCCCATCCCTGGCCTACTTTTAGTAAGCAAAAAGAAATAGAAAGTTTCACCAAAAAGCAAATAAAGGCACCCATATCATTCTTAAATGACAAGTCTAACAACAGAAGCAACATGTATTTAAAACAATAGAAATGATGCTATATTTGATCATGAGAAGAACACCGTATTTTAAGCAAGACAGAGAAAAGACTTACTCGGGATCCAGATAACCTACAGTGCCCCCAACTATGCTTGAGACATGAGAGGCTCCATCTACTGCCAGTTTTGAAAGACCAAAATCTGAAACCTTTGCTCTCATGTGTTTGTCAAGAAGAATATTGCTGCTTTTCAAGTCCCTATGAATAATGGCTGGAACACAGCCTGTGTGAAGGTATTCAATCCCTAAACAAGAATGAAAATACATGAATCAATTACAACACGCTTATAGAGGAGAGGTTTCTGTCAGCAGTATAAGTTAGCTTAAAAACCTTTTGCAGCATCCTCGGCAATTTGAAGTCGCTTGAACCAATTAATACTTTTGTGACCTGTTAATGGGCCTTGAAATATTATGCATGGTTGAGCTTTCAAAATAATATTGCTTCATTTAGAAACACGTGAGCTTACCATGAAGATGTTCCTTGAGAGTTCCATTATGCATGAACTCATAAACAAGCATATATCTCTCTCCTTCCTGGCAATAGCCAAGAAACTGTACCAGGTTCCTGTGATGTGTCCTTGAAAGAAGAGTCACCTAGATCAAATTCAAGAATTTGAAAATCGTAAGAACTAATTTTTAGTGTCTAGCACAAATAATCCCACCAAATGCAACAGGACTTATTAAGAATAGAGAAACAATTTCATTAATCGACACTTTTAACTTCAAGAAAGACTATAATGGAAGATATCGAAGTTTCAAATCTCCCTGTTTCACCAAATTTGTCAAAAGAGAATTTGCAAAGAAAAAGAAGCAAAAGCAAGGTGATTTAGATAAAATTACAAGTGACAAAGTTAGTATAAATTCTGGAGAGGGTACAAAATTCTGTAGAAAAAAGAACGGGATAGGGCTTTCCCTTCTTTCCACTTAGTTTATTTCCAGTTCAATGGCCAAATTTGCAACAGTCCCATGCCACTAGTTTATATTTCAAATTTGACATAAAAAAAGTAATAAAGGAACCGTCACCAGTTTATAAATAGGTCAAGATAATGTGGCTACAATATCAAAATATAGATAGAGGTTCAAACAATATGATAACTTACCTCGTTTGAAAATTCTCGCTTTCCTTGGAAGGAATTACTGGTTAGAACTTTGACTGCAATTTCTTTTCCATCTTTCATTTTCCCATAATATACTACTCCGAATCCTCCAGAACCGATCCTCTTTTCAAATTTTCTTGTAGAATCTTCAATTTCAGAGAACGTGAAGCAATGCCCAGCTTCTGTGTGCGCTTTGCTCTTGGAAGATTCTAGTCTTTGAACAGGCGGGGAATGGTCAAGTTGGTCTATAACAAAATCAAAATAAGTTTGTTGAACCTACTGTAATATTTTATAAAAACAAGATAAATGTGAAGATTTCTCAAGTTTCATACCTTGCTCAAAATACCTTTTCTTCCCTTTGCTCATAAATAGGCATGAGGCAATAGTAGCTATTAATAGAACACCAGCCCCAACTGATGACCCAATAATTATACTCATGTGGCTCCCACTTTTACGCCCTTTTCGAAGATTTATGTTCCCAGAGTAGCTGAGGAGAATCAAAGTAGAATGCAAGGGTTCAAATCAATGGTAGAGCTAGAATCAAAGTAAAATACACACATATATGCATATGATACAACACATTAATTTATAAAAACAAAATAGAACTAAATCTATAAACACATTAATAACAGAAACCTACAATCAAAGGATGAACTCTCCAAACAAGGGCACCATTCAAACCAATAAAGAAAAAGTCAAAGCTAATGTTTTAAGGGATTTAATTTAAATCTTTGTTCTAACAGGTTAAATTATTAAATCTACCTTTTTTTTCTAACAATTTAAGCCTTTGAGACAAGTGGTAGTTTATCCTGATATTGGTCTTGAGTTTAAATCTTATCTCCACTCTACCTCCCATTTAAAAAGTAAAATCTTACATGTTGGGTCCCACTTATTTAGGGAGAATCTAGGCCCACACATGAAGAGTGTTAGAATAGAATTATTTAAATGATTAAATTCACAAATTTCTAAAAACTTAAGCTTTTGGAAAAATTAGTAATTTATCACCTTTATTTGTATGTACCACAAGGCTAGGTGAGACCCATTAATGTAATTAGGCATATCATGAGATCAACACTTATATGAGCTGAATGCACATCATTAGGCATCAAGTATTTCACCAAACAAAACACCACTCTTCAATTTATCCATGGTATCAGAGTCTTTATGATCATCTATCAAGCTTCCATAAAATAACTTCAATTCCACATCAATCACCAATGGCAGCTTCCTCTACGTCAAACACCATGAATCCACCCTTACACAACATTAGCCATATTTGAGTCCCTGAAACTCGACAGTAACAATTATCTCATCTAGTCCGATCAAATCAAATCCATTCTTATAAACACAAATCTCCTTGAATTTGTTGATGGAAGTCATCCACCACCACCCACTACCATAAAATCAGCCGATAACACTGAGTAACCAAATCCAGAATACTTGCAAGGGCAAAACCTTGATCATTTTTTCAATAGTTGCTTTGGTGGAATTGGTGCCACCTTATCCATTGGATTAGCTACACAAATTCTTGGATAGTCATCGTCAAAAGCTGTTTGGGATTTTCTTGCCGATTTGTATCAACATCAATCCTTGGCAAGAAAATCTCCTTGCAGCAAGAACTCCTAAACGCAAATAAGGGGACCGCACCACCACCACCAACTACCTGCAACATACAAAATCTCGTGTAGACTCGCTCACTACCATTGGTGAAGAGATCAAAGATATTGATCTTGTTACATACATCTTGAATGGATTGGGTCCACAGTTTGATCCATTTATCACAGCGATTGAAAACCGATTTGAACCAATCACCTTCATTAAAAATATGAGCTCGCTTGCTGACCCATGAACAATGTTTAAACTACTCTCACACAACCCATGCTCCATTCCCATTGGTGAAAAGATCAAAGATATTGATCTTGTTACATGCACCTTGAATGGATTGGGTCCACAGTTTGATCCATTCATCACTACTATTGAAAACCGATTTGAAACCATCATCTTCATTAAAAATATGATCTCACTTGCTGACCCATGAACAGTGTTTAAACTACTCTCACACAACCCATGCTCCACTCCCATTGGGAGATGCTACGGTACTCTATACTTCAGGACCTTTCTCCACACAAAAATTTCGGAACAAGCCTCAACAATAGTGGTCGACCCTCAAGTCCCCAACAACCATTTCATATTCTCACTTCAAATACCAGTTTTGCACAAGTAACCGAATCTACAAACTGTGTGACCTTTCCCTGTAGACCACGCATTGAATCCATTGTGCATATCTATCAAATGCCAAATATGTCACACCATGACCCACCGTAGACAAGTGTCATTATCATTACGCAGCCAGTTGCAATAGAAAGCTTCATCAAAACCTTTACTGGTCTCCATGTTAACCAGTCACCACCACCTCAACCAACTCAATGGGTTTCAAATTCAGGCGCCCCCTCTTATGTGACCTATGATTCCACTTGTCCTCAACATGTGCAACTATCTAGTGGCAATAATCAAGATCTTGTTGGAGATGGTACATGTTTACCCATTATTCATACCGGTCATAACGGAAGGTTCCTTTATCCACCCCCAAATCTTCATTATCTCTTCAAGAAGTTTTAGTTGTTCCTCACATCAAACAAGATTAGCTCTTTGTTTCCAAACTCAAATGTTATACACGAGCCTTCAATTTCAGTCAGATTGAGAGTGTGGGTTGAATTGGATGGTTCCCTGACCTCCCATAAGAACAAATGCCAACGAAATACTGGCTTGGAGCCTTTCCCACCGCTTGCCTCATCACCTTCCCAACAAAGTCCTTAACCACCTCTCTCTTGCTGAATTTCTTTTTCTATTTTCCCTAGATTTCTCTATCCTTCAAGTATTTAACTGATTGTTTTCCATGTTTGTGTCAATACAGAAAAGACAAACTTAGCCCGAAATCCTTGGCTTGAGCCTTTCTCGAGTATAACACCATCCACAAAGGCTATCAGTGTCTTGATTCTTAAATAGGTTGTGATTATATCTCTCACCATGTGCTTTTCAATGATAATTAAGATGTCTACCCCTACCTCTTCACCACCACATCCTTCCATCATTTCTTTTACCATTTCACCTCCACCCATCTACTCTACCACCACTCTTCCCTCTTCTGCTGCTACCACCACATCATGCTCTAGAAAACCTTCGTCTCAACCTTCTACATTTCAGCTCCCCACCATTGATTCCTATACAACTAACACCTCAAACTCTCCCTTAGTGATAGTGATGGCACTATTGAACAATGTAAAATACAAGTTGTGGCAAAACGTTTGTATCAACACCCCAATGTTGATTTTTCTAATACATTTAGTACTATTGTTAAACCCACTTCATTCATACTATCCTCTCTATCACCATTACCATCCACTAGCCTATTCATCAACTTGATGTTACTAATACTTTCCTTCATAATGTCCTTAATGAAGAAGTTTACATGCAACAAGCTCCTAGTTTTGTTCATTCTAGTCATCTTACACATGTTTGTTGACTTAAGGCTATTTATGGTATCATTGGCATGTGTCAAGACTCCCAAGCTTGGTTTGACCGTTTTATTTCCTTTTGATCCGATATGGTTTCATCACTCTTGCATAGTTCAATGTTTGTCTTACACTCTCCAATAGCTCCCTTATTCTCCTTCTCTATTGTGATGATATCATCCTTATAGGAGCCAATCATTCTATGCTCACCAACTTTGTCAGCATCTCTTGGCACTAAATTCACTAGGTCTAATTGGGGACATTCACTTCTTCCTAGGAATTTAGGCATCTCATTCCTCTCACGACCTTTCTTTGGCACAAAATAAATATGCTCTAATATCCTTGAACCATTCCAGTTGTTTCTGGACCAAAAATAACTTTATCCAAGAGTTTTCTCTCACCTAATCCTACTCTATAAAAACATTGTTGGTACCTTGTAATATTTGACACTCACCAACCCTAACTGGTGCATCTTGGTCAACCAAGTCTGCCTTGCATGCCTCGGCTACAACTCATTTTCAAGCTGTTAAATGCATGTTACAATACCTTAAGGGTGCTCTTATCAGAAGTATCACTCTCCTATCAGGATCTCCATCCACTTTTCATGCCTTTGTTGATCTAATCATCAATCCACCTTAAATTTTTGCCTCCTCCTTGGTCCAAATCTTATATCCTCAACCTCCTATTTTGGATGTGGAACGGCAACAGCCAGTCCGCTAATCGACTCGAGGTGTGGACCAATGCGGATTGCGGTGGCGGCGGCCCAAGTTCGAGCTATAGTTATGCCCATGGAGACATCGTTGCTACAATCGTGGCGGGCAGCATGCGCCTCACAGCGTGCCTCAGCATCTACGTGCTACTAGCATCAGCCTGTGGGCTCCCCATTCGGCCAATTTTGCCGAAGTGCGGGATGATGTGGGGCGATGTAGCGTGGCGGGCATGCGAGCATGCCCCTGGGCACCCAAGCATGCCCAATGCCTGCCTCTATGGGGCAAATAACCTCATTTTGCAAAAAAACCCTCATTTTTTTGGAAATCAATCCAAATTTGAGGGCAAGCACCAGCCAAGGCCAAGGCAGCCCCTATGGGCATGTAGCCAAGGCCAAGGCAGCCCCCCATGGGCATGCTGCCAAGGCCAAGACATGCAGCCAAGGCCAGGGCATCCCTTGGTTAGATTGACAAGCACATGCAAGGAACACCAAAATTATTTCAAAAATTTTTATTTCAGATTTCCTTTGAGATACCAGACTTTATATTTGAATTTTGGACTAGTTTTATTTTATTTTTGAATTTGGCCTTTAATGTTATTGAGGATTTTATGAGATGTAATTGTTGGTTAATGTAATCCCTAAAGCCTATTAAAAATGGTTCTAGGAATAGTTTGAGACAATACAATTTGAATAGGACTTTTCTGATTAAAGAATGTTGTTCTTGCTTGGTGGTTAATCCAAGTACCCTTTGGTGGTGTAGTGCAAGGCTTTCATGCAAATTCTAGGGGGTGAAGTATAGGATTTCTACTATTTTCTCTTCTTTTTTTTTTTTTTCCTTTAACTGTATTTTTTCTTACCCTGTCTTGCATCAAATTTGGTATCAGAGTAACCTCAATCCAATCAACAGACCACAGTCATAAATCAATTTTAGAGCCCATCCTCCATCCATCCAAACTTCTCAATCTTAAAGAATCATGTCACTCATATCTGTTGACAAATTCTATGTATGGTATGTGTGGAAAGTTGTATATGGTATAATCTTGGGCATGAAGGTGAAGGAAATATTCAGAGAAGCAAACTGAGTAATTAGAGATTATTTGATTTCCTATTTCTATTATTGTATTCCTATTATAAGTGTAGGGTTTCTCTATTTAATCAGAGTTGTACATAGTGGAATAAGCAAGTAATAATACAATTATTTTATTCCTCTCTTCTCTAGTTACTGGTTTCTTTTGTTTCTTCATGGTATCAGAGCCTCTCTGGTCCAAAGGGAAGTGTTTCTTGAGTTGTTGGGCACACTAGGGCCTCTTGGTTTTTTCTGGCATAGGGGTAGTTTTCTAGCAGCCAGAGGCAGCGGATTGCAGCAGGGCACTGTCCATGAAAAACAGTAACGTCGTCCATCTGGTTTGTTTTCTGTTTCCTGCCCAGCTATACCACATGTAATTATTCTTAAAAAAATAAAAAAGAAGAAGAAGAAAAGAAAAGAAATTGTACTGTATGTGCTCTGTATGTGTCTCTTTATTTGAATATTGCTCTATGATTTGATCTGTGCTACTCGGTTTTTATTGTATTAAGCTCGGTTGTGGAGCTATTTTATTTGGATGGCTGATTTGGGAAAGTCAAAAGTTAGTAAGACTTCTGAAACTCACACTAGAGGGGTAGAGAGTCAAGTGACCTCCCTGAGTGAGAATCTAACTCTCTAGATTACAACTTAAAAGTTGGATGGGCTAAACTACCTAACATGGTCCTAATCTGCATTAATGTTTATTCGGAGTAAAGGGAAAATGGGCTATTTGAATGGGAAAATTATAGAGCCTTTGGAGATTGATCCCACATATGACAAATGGGAGGCAGAGAACTCTACAGTCATGTCTTGGTTGGTGCATTCTATGAAACCAGAGATCAGTCAGGGATATTTATTTCTTCATACTGCAAAGGAGATTTGGGATGCAGCAGCTCAAACCTACTCCAAAATTGGAAATAAAGCACAAGTTTATGATTTGAAGCGATTCAAGCGACTTCTCAGGGTGATTGGTCTGTCGCAACTTACTACTATAACCTTCGTGGTTTATGGCAAGAATTAGATCACTATCAAACTTTCAAAGCTAAATGTACACTGGATGCGATAGACTTTCAAAAATTTGTTGAAGATGAACGTATTTATAAATTCTTGGGAGGACTACGAGCTGAATATGATCAAGTTCGAGTCCAAATCTTGGGAAAGGATCCTCTTCCCTCACTCAAAGAGGTGTTCTCATATGTTCAGAATGAAGAAAGTCGTCGGGGTGTTATGTTATATTCATCTACTTTAGAACAATCTGCATTGGCCACTACTTTTCAACGTGTTGCCAAAGGAGATTCTAAGAATCGGGACAAAGGTCATTGGAATGAGAATGCTCTAGATGACAAGGACAAATTATTTTGTGATCATTGTAATAGGCCATGCCATACTCGGGAGACATGTTGGAGGCTCCATGGCTGTCCTACAAGAGGGCGAGGGGGCTGTTCCGGTGGATTCTCTCATCCACATGCAAATCACACTACTTCCACAAAGGACATACCTCTAGCCCCTACTTTAGCTCCTAATCATGAAAGGGCACTTAACACCGAGGAGTTAGCACAACTGCGTCAGTTTATGGCTCAATTGAAAACACCTACTGATTCATCCTCATCCTTTGCCCATTTAGGTAATTTAGCAACAGCCCTTAATGCATCGTCAACAGATATGATGATCCTTGGGTAATTGACTCGAGAATTACAGATCATATGACTGGTAAATCCTCATCTTTTTCCTCCTATAACCTCTGTTCCAGCAAGGACAAAATTAGAGTAGCCAATGGTTCTTTATCACCTATCTGTGGTAAAGGTTCAATTATTGTGACTCCATCCATGCCTTTATCTTCTGTGCTTCATGTTCCTAACCTAGCTGCAAATTTATTATCTATTGCTTGTATAACCGTTGGGTTAAATTGCCGAGCCATTTTTTACTCATCCTACTATTGTTTTCAGGACCTAACCACGGGGCGGATGATTGGCAGTGGTAGCCTTAAGGATGGTCTCTACTATTTGGACAAACAGCCTAAAGCTCGAGGATGGCTCAAAAAGGTTTATCATATAGTGCAATCAGATGACTTAGCAGCTCAGATTTGGTTATGGCATCAGAGACTAGGACATCCCTCTTTTACATTGTTACAAAAATTGTTTCCTTCTTTATTTCAGCATAATAATGTTTCCATATTTCAATGTGACACATGTGAACTAGCTAAACACCATCGAGTGTCTTTTCCTCTTAGTAGTAATAAAAGTTCTGCACCTTTTTCGCTTATTCATACTGATGTTTGGGGGCCTTCTAGGGTTGTTTCTCTAAATGGGTGTCGTTGGTTTATTTCCTTTATTGATGATTTTTCACGAACTACATAGGTATATTTGTTAAAAGACAAAAGTGATGTGTTTATTGTCTTTCAACAGTTTCAAAAAATGGTTCAAACACAATTCAACACCTTAATAAAAACGATTCGTTCAGACAATGGGGGGGAATATTTGTCTAGTACTCTTCAAAAATATTTTCATACACATGGTATTATTCATCAAACCACTTGTGTTTATACCCCTCAACAAAATGGGATTGCTGAAAGAAAAAATCGACATCTCCTAGAAGTCACACAGGCTCTTCTCCTTACTGCCAATGTTCAAAAGTCCTACTGGGGAGATGCCTTGCTCACTGCAACTTATCTCATCAATAGAACGCCATCTCGCGTGCTTGACTTAAAGAGACCACTTGAGGTACTTTTTTCATTTATACCATCCTTTAATTTTATCATCCCTCCTCGTGTCTTTGGGTGTATCTGCTTTGTCCATCTTCATGGTCAATCTAGGAGTAAATTAGACCCCCGTGCCCTCAAATGGGTCTTTATAGGTTACTCTCCTACTCAAAAGGGATATAAATGTTATCACCCTCCTTCTCGAAAACACTGTGTGTCAATGGATGTAACCTTCTTTGAGACACAATTTTACTTCTCCTCACCTCAAACTCCTCCTCAAGGGGAGTATAATGGTGATGAGGAGTTTTCTATGTCATTGCCAGTTCTTAGTACCTCCACTAATGTTGACTCGAAAACTGATTTCATTGATGTCAAAGTGCAAGAGGCTAATAATGAGCTGTCATCCACTGATGATAAGCTGGATAAGACATCTGTGAAAGAACTATGGGTCTATTCAAGGCGCCAGAAAAGTAAGACTACTCCTAAAGCTCCTAAGCAATCATCTAAACCCGACTCAGGTAATTCTACTCCTGATCTCTCTATACCCACCATAAATGATATTGATCTTCCTATTGCACAACGCAAAGGAGTTAGATCATGCACTTATCATCCCATATCAAATTTTCTTTCATATCAACATATCTCACTTATATTTCGCTCTTTCCTATCCAAGTTATCTTCTGTGTCTATCCCTCAAACCTTCCAGGAAGCATTAGGAGATCCAAAATGGAAAGAAGCGATGCAAGAAGAGATGAGAGCTCTTAAGAAAAATGACACATGGGATTTTGTTGACTTGCTGAATGGGAAAAGGGCAGTTGGATGCAAGTGGGTGTTTACAATTAAGCATAAATCAGATGGGTCAGTGGAAAGATACAAAGCTAGATTGGTTGCAAAAGGTTTCATACAAACCTATGGGATTGATTATAAGGAGACATTCGCACCAGTAGCAAAGATGAACTATATACGAGTTCTTATCTCATTGGCAGCAAATCAAGATTGGCCTTTACACCAATTAGATGTAAAGAATGCTTTCCTCCATGGAGATCTTGAAGAAGAAGTATACATGGAACTCCCCCCTAACCTTAAGCTACCAGCTTCTAATGGTAAAGTGTGCAAACTAAAGAAAGCCTTGTATGGATTGAGACAATCTCCTAGAGCATGGTTTGAAAGGTTTTCTTGAGCTATGCAAAAATTTGGCTACGATCAAAGTCAGGCTGATCATACATTATTTATTAAGCATTCACTACAAGGAAATGTAACAGCTCTTATTGTATATGTGGATGATATGGTGCTGACTGGAAATGATAAGGAAGAGATACAGAGACTAAAGCAATCCTTGGCACAAGAATTTGAAATAAAGGACTTGGGAAATCTGAAGTATTTTCTAGGCATTGAAGTGGCAAGATCAAGGCATGGAAAATTTCTTTTTCAACGGAAATACATACTCGATCTTCTCAAAGAAACAGGAATGTTAGGGTGCAAGCTATTGATAATCCAATAGAGCAAAATATCAAGTTGGGAGAAGACCTCAATAGTCCCCTAGTAGAAAAAGGGAGATACCAGCGACTAGTTGGCAGACTAATCTACTTATCACACACTAGACCAGATATTGCTCGTGCAGTAAGTGTGGTAAGTCAGTTTATGCATTCGCCACGAGAGACACATATGAAAGCTGTTCATAGAATTCTCCGTTACTTGAAATCCTCACCGGGTAAAGGAGTACTATTTGCTTGACATGATCACTCAAAGATAGAAGCCTATACAAATGCTGACTGAGCAGGTTCAATCATAGACCGACACTCCACCTCTAGATATTGTCTATTTGTTGGAGGAAACTTGGTTACTTGGCGGAGTAAGAAAAAAACCCATCACAACAAGACTCTTAGCCAAAACCTCCTCATAGCACTCACCTACAACATTTGACCATATAGGTACACCCATACTCAAAATCCGACAAAAAACCCAATCCAGATCTTCCACTTAAACCCACAAACCAAATCCACTCTTCCTTCACCACCCAAGCACCAGAGCCCAGTTTAGTCGCCATCAAAGAACCACGCTCTTGACTTTGTGTATTGGCAACCCACCAATTACGCTAGGAAACACCAAACAACCACTATTGCAACTCATAGTCTCCAGCTGAGCACCTGTCACATCACTATAGACCATCACAGCTTCCATCACCTATGGTGACCTTCCTCCAAGCTTCACTAGAAAGGTTGTACCACCACTACTCGAGCAGACCCGCCAGAGTCTATTGGGTATTCTCTGTTGCACTTTGTATTTGATTTCCGATTGTTTTAGTTTATTAGCCCAACTAAAATTTTTGTAATAATTATTTAATGAACCAGTATTATTAAAAGCACCAATATTTGATGGTTGACAAGACCCACAGATCTTCACTAAGTGGTTATATGAGACAGACCATTTTTTAAACAAGTAGGTTTGTCAAATGCAAAAAAGGTTCAGTTTGCCAAGATGAAACCGATACGTTCAACTATGGACTATTGGCACAATATTGAAAACCTTTGCCTTAGGAAGGGACAACCCCCCAAAACTAATTGGGAAGAAATGAAAGAAAAACTATGCAAAATATATGTCCTCTAATCATATCAAAAGAAATGCTTGCCAAAATCCTATCAAGCTTACTTTGTAGACCAAAGAAACAATTTGACCATTTAAGCGAGTGAAATAGACTTACTGGCTATGTGGCACAATTTGAAAAAGATGAGAGTGTTCAAACAGTTTCTAGCCCTAAGTCCACCCAACATCATTGGAAGACATACAAGAGGCCATCCAGGACCTAGCTCACAAAACTGCAAGGAATAATGCCCGATTTGACAAAATAATGGCTTCCACCAAAAAACTACCCAATAATCTTGAGGGTAAAGCTTCACTCGAGGGACAATAGTGTTGAGGCACCAAAATTTTGTGCCAAAAAAGAAATACAAGCTCCAACAAATGATGCAAGGAGCACCAACATTTATATTGAATGTAGATATCAAGCCAGAATGTAGATATCAACATTTATATTGAATCTGAAAATAAGATCTCAAGTCAACATTTTGGCATGCAAAAACAAATCTAAACCATACTTTGGAGTAAAGTACATAAACTGAATATAGCTATGTTTTTATCTAAACACAGAACTATGAGGCAGTGGCTTCAAAGTCAATTTAGTTTCCACAGTTAGAAACATAGAGACAATCTAATCTTCAGCTAAGAAGAAATATACAAAAATCGAGTCCCATCATTATCCATTTGGTCGAAAGCAATGATATCTTCTCCAAAACAACAAACTTTTAAAGAGGAGGAAAAGTTAAAAGTAGTTCAACAAATGGGCATCCCTCTTAGACAATACTAGCTTAAAATGACATCTAATTCTTTATTACTTCCATAATTACTTATGTGGCCATCCATAAGCATAGTCTTGCTAAAAAATCTAAACAAATCTAGACCTCGTAATCTAAAACCATGCTAACAAAACCCATTTGACTACAATTGTGACCTTGTTTGGTTTAAACTGTATTATTTTCATGTTCCAAAGACCATTTTCATTTTCCAGAGAACTTAGTTAAAAATTATATGCTAAGATTTCCAAAGCAATGCGGTCATACATTTTAAGATTACATTTTTTTTAATATGTGCGCATGTCAATAATATTCTCCTTCCTTAACATGTCACAATTTATGGAATCCCAATTTTAATTGCAAAAAGTCACACTCACTTCAAAATCAAGTTTTTATTGAGAAGACCTGCTGGGATAGTTCCTGACAATATATTATTTTGCACATACCTGCAACCACCAGATGCATCAAGTATATAAGATCTTCCGCTCAAACAGAATGACAACACTTACTTAAAATAAATGAGAATTAATACAAATATGGAGTATATCTTACGATCTATCATAACATATATAATTTCTAGTGCATCAACTTAAGGTAAAGAATCTTTGAAATTGGAAGGCATTAAATAAACCAATGTAGAAATCGTGATAACTTACAATTCCCTCAAATTTAGTAGGTTCATCAAAGAGGAAGGCAGCTCACCCGTCAACTGATTGTTCTCGAGATGACTATACAAGGTAAAGATTGTGGTTACCTAAATTTTTTATTACAACCCATGATAAAGAGAAAATTTTTTGATAGATTACATGATTTTCAAGTCTATGCATCCAGTAAAATCAGGTATTGGACCACTCAATGAATTATTATCAAGCCACCTGCAACCAAAAGACATATGGATTATGATGCTTCAAGGATCATCAATACTAGTGGAACTAATCATGGAAACCAATTATCACCCTCTAGAAAAATGGAAATGTGGTACCAAACTTACAATTCAACTAAACCAGTCAACTTTGCAAAGTCGGAGGGGATATTCCCTGTCAAGTTCTTTCCAGACAATGTACTGCCAAGCACCAGGGATAGAAAGTAATTGAGGTTAGATCAGTGACATCTGTATTCATCTATGTATGGGACTAACTTTAAACAGAGCAAAATTGATTAGGTATTGATGAGATAAAACCTCAAAAAGGCCTAAAGTTTACATTTTAACAATTTTTGGTTGTGGATCCGAGTTACACTGCACCCATGACCATGGAATTGGTAGACATGGGTCACCACCTTCTTGTGCCCAATCAGATGATGAGTAATATGAAACTATTTTTGCAATAGACGCTCCTGCAACCCATGGAAGTTCATGGTAAAGAACAATGCTCAAGAGCAAAAAAACCATACTATGTATACTCAAGGAACCATTGTTATACTTACCATCTAAAGAACCATAATTTTTCTCTAGATACCTATTTATCTCCAAAGCATTCAAAAGAGGCCCCCTTTTAGAATCAGATGTTTTTACAATTCTAAAAGATAATACTAAGGGAAGGGATAAGTTGAAAGATCCAGGCTCATAAAGACGATATTTTCCCTGAGCATTCTCTTCAATATTGACTGCAGCCTTCCTTAAATCAGAATCTGGACGGACTACTCTAAATTTTCTAGTCTCATTTGGACCCAAATCTTCAATTTCTGCAAGGTAGGAGGCTACCCATCCAAAAGCAGGAAAACCATCCAAATTTAACCGGTAAGTTAATGAACCATATGTGCCTTCTACAGCTGTCTGCATCACTTTTTGAGGTGGTACCTCATACATGTTTACATAAATTGGCTTTCGGGTTGACACCTTTTCGGTTCCAGGAGCAACATCAACAAGGTAATTTGCTTTCTTCAAAGAGTCTGACTCCCATATTCTATCAAAGGGGTCATCAGGATACCTATAATAACAAAGATAACAGTCATCAAATCTTCTCATAATATGGAAAAAAACTTCAAATAATAAATGTGTAGCTACTAACCCTCTCCTACCTCAAAATTCCCTTAATAGGGTGTTAGGCATCTATGTGCATGACAATAGCTTTAGTAACTTAATGTTTTCTTCTCATACTGTTTCGTGTATATTATTTATTTTAAAATGAGTTCAGATAACCATGTATTCAAAATAGCAGGCAGTTAGGCACTTCTAACCAAATATTGTAAGCATACCTAACTGGAGCTTCGCTATCTGCACCAAAGTTTATCCTTGCAGAGACACTGAGGTAATACAACTCCTCAATATGTGTGTAGTACATTGAACCATTAAATTTTCGGAGCTCAAGAGTAGATATAAATGGCTGCCCAGTTGTAGCATTGGATAAGCACACACTGATAGTAGGACTTAAAGCTAGGAATATTAGCTCTCGGACCTCCATAGTACTAGCATCCGAAATGACTATTGTGGACCAGTACGTCGCCCCAAGGGAAATGTCAAATTTCGGATAAACATTGCTACTGTCAAAGTTACCATACAAGAATGTTGCTCTCAGAAGGTACCTAGACCTACTTATGACATTAAGCGTGTAACAATACTTCCTGGTATCTGCAGGGAAGTGTCTCAGGGTCTGGTATTGCCTGCGTGTCTCATTTGCAACAAATATACCAGATGTTTCTCCATAAATTAGTTTAATGTCAGGAGTCCACTCGAGACCAATTTCGTCTGTGAAATTTTCTTTGCCTCCACAGTCAAAACTGACAAAACCTGAGTCAAAAGACAAAATCTGTTAGAAACATTAATGTAGAAGAAAAGTGATTCCAAACTTCTACATGCAATTTTTACAAGGAAAACTCTATGAGGAACTGTTATTCTCTAACAAATGTAATTATCACATGACAGGCAAAATCTAAAAGCCAATTCAGTGAGTATAAAAATCACCTAATTAGGACAACCTTATGCAATTATCAACAAAGATGCATTAAAAGAACAAAAATAGGAGGGGCATCAATGTTGACTTGAAATAAATCTCGTATAGCAAAAAAACACATCCCTTGTAATAGTGGCATATAAAGTTAACACTTGCGCACGCACACGCACACACACACACACATATACAGGGCAATAAAAAGATCAGAGTAATTCAAACCTATTTTAAAAAAATATTTTTGGTTAGAAATATACATAAGAGAAAGTTATAGAGAGTGAGAGAGAGTACCTGGCATCTGAGCTTTGGAGGCATCCAAGAGAAGAAGAATGAAGCAGAAGAAGAAAGGTAATAGGAGAGGCTTAATATCCATGATGGGTGTGGAAAAAAGCTAGCTAAACTGAGAGGTTGATAACCATAGAAATGGTGCAAAAAGAAAAATAGCAAAGAAAAGCCACTCTATGCTAAAGATACAAAGTAACAAGGAAAATGGTAAAGCCAACTAGTAATACAGAGTCACTAACAATATTTTTTAAGAAAATGAAAATAGAATTGTTTCTTTTTTTTTAATTGTTTTTAAATAAAAGATTATAGAATGTATGTTGGTTTTGCTGGATAAGTGAGAGAGAGAGAGTGCGTGTGTGTTTGATCTTTGGAATTGAAAGAATGATTTGGTGAGAGAAAGAAGAAAGAGTCTGAGAGAGAGAAAGAGTGTGTGTTTGAGAGTGAGTAGGGAGTCTTGGTTTTGGACTATGGTTGGGTCACAGTCATAGTCACAGGCAGTTTCATTTGGGAAAGAGAAGGGGTTGGCAAATGAAGACCCACAAAAGTGGTCACACTTGTGGCCTCGAAGTTAGTAGAGACGGGCCCGTTTGGTAGAGGAGTTTGAGTAATGTTATTTGTATTTTTTTGAAATACGCGTGAGTAAAAAAGTGTGTAAAAATATATGAAATATTGTTTAAAAACTGACAATGAGTTGTTTAACAACTCTACCAAACAGGGCCTAATGTGTTTGTGTAACAATGAGATTTAGATTATACTAATGTGGGCTACGGCTACCACCACTAGTTTTGCACCTGCCATTTACACCACCACTAGATTCATGATCTCTACCACTCATCTTGCTCATATATATAGACAGTAACATACATACACACACATACATATATCAACCATTTGTCTATATATATATATATATATATAAATTTGACAGGGTAATACATTTTCAATAAGTATAAATAACAATAACTTTTAATTGTCTACTCTTTTTGTTGGTATATTAATTGTCTACTATGGTCGACCACAAGTCTTCAATATTACTCTAAATTATGTATTTAGATAATGTTCTGTATAATATATCATCACTGTATAGTACCTGCCAACAAAAAAAGTATTTGCCAACAAATGCAATTTTCCTGAATAAGTGAGAGGATAGAAAAGAATTAGTTTTCCCTGATATGTGTTTGGTTAGAGGAGTGGAAAAGTGGGAGAGTAGAAAATTAGTGGGAGAATGGAAAAGTGGGAGAATAGAAAAGATTTAGTTTTCCCTGATATGTGTTTGGTTGGAGGAGTGGAAAAGTGGGAGGATGGAAAACTCTTTTTTTTTTTTTTTTTTCTTTTTCTTTCTTACAAGATAGAATTTTTACTCTAGCCTAATTTAAGTGTATATGTGTGTGGAGCTCCCTCCTGAATACTTGAACCCGGCCTTTATCCCCCACACCCCACAAGTATTTATACTTTTGGAGTGACCACTACACCAAGAGTATGCGGTGGTGGAAAACTCTTTTGTTTGGTTGAAAAGAAAAGTGGAAGGATAAAAATGTAGTTTATATAAATTGACTAATATACCATTGTTACATAATATGTAAGAAATAGATTTATTTGTATTCATTAAATAATATAAAATTTACCACATCATACATATAAATTATTATTATTATTTTTATTATTATAATGTAAAAATTAGAATAGTGTACATATAAATTTAGCTGGGCAAAAGATTTTGTAACTAGGGTATTCCTATAATGTGGGCAACAAATAAGCTAAGCAATTCAATTGGGCAAAACTTGTAAATCAAAACTTGCTCTAATAATTTAATTGGGCAACTGGGCAAATCAACTTGCACTTCAACTGAGCAAAACTTATAAATCAAAACTTGCACTAATAATTTAATTGGGCAACTTGGCAAATCAACTTGCACTAAAACTTGCATTGATTTATATAAATCAAAACTTGCACAAATAATTTAAATGGGCAAATCAACTTGCACTAAATCTTGTATAAATCAAATCTTGCACTAGAAATACATTTCCAAACAGTCATGATAAGATTGGATTTAAAGCATAAAATGCTCGTGGAAGTTGATGACAAAAGGAAACCCCGTAGTTCCTTTAGATTACTATTTCAGGACTTTCAATAAGATCTGCCATATCAAACAAAATTTAAAAGACTAATAGTCTTCCATGATATACAAAAATAACTTTCAACATGTTATTAGCATATCTTTGCTAATACATGATATGACAGGACACTACATAAAAAATAATCCAAGCATTGGAATTAATTAAACTTGACTTCATAGTTGATTGCTTGAAAAAATATAAATTACACTTAAACTACCCAAAAACAAACATGGCTTTTAGTATTGTCTAATATGTAGATGTTAGCCTACAATAGAATTGATCATTACTTGGAGTCATTCAGACCTGACAACACAAAAGATTGCCGATTCATTCTTGCCGAAAACCAAAGGATAAGCATGGACGCCTACCAATAGAGTTACCAAAATTGATTGTTGGAACTAAGCTCAAGATTAATCCCCTTAATTTTTAAATGCTAGATTGATGAAAATGAGACGTTCTTAAAAAAATTTCAACTGCAAACCAATTTTGTTTGTGAGTGTACGCAATAATCATGCCTTTCCATACACCATATTTCTTTTAAGCATGCCTATTAGGATCAAAGTTAACTAACAAAATTAACCTCCAAATAAACCCTACTAGAGCTAGAATGGATGAGAAATGGGAAGTTCTAGTGCAACAAAGGCCCTTTTCGGTTCTAGGTGTAAAATGACAACTTAAGGGAAATCAAAACAAAGTTATATCATAACCTAACAAAGTTTACAACCGTTAAATTACCAATTCTCCCAAAAGTTTAAGTTATTAGGAAATAGTGAATTTAGTCACTTAACCATAATTCTAACACTCCCTCTCACGTGTAGGCTTAAACTACTTTTTAATGGGTGAGACCCAACATATGGGATTTTTAACATTTTAAGTAGGAGGTAAAGCAAAAATAGAGATCGAACTCAAGATCTCCTGCATTGATACCATGTTAAATTACCGATTGTTCCAAAAATTTAAGCTATTAGGAAATAGTGAGTTTAATCAACTAACCACACATTTCTAACAACAACGAGCAATGCTAGTAATCCATTTTTATAAGTCCAGCATTGTTCTAAGTTCCACTCACAGAACCTTACCCTACACCCCATCATACTGATTAGTTGAAGAAGTGGAAAAGTGGAAGGGTAGAAAATTAGTGGGAGAATGAAAAAGTGAGAGGATAGAAAAGATTTAATTGTCCCTGATATGTGTTTGGTTGGAGGGGTGGAAAAGTCGGAAGATAGAAAATTCTTTTTTTTTTTTTTTTTCTTTTTCTTTCTTACAAGATAGAATTTTTACTTTAACCTAATCTAAGTATATATGTGTGTGGAGCTCCCTCCTGGAGATTTGAACCCCAGCCTTTACCCCCCACACCCCACAAGCATTTATACTTGTAGAGTGACCACTACACCAAGGGTATGCGGTGGTGGAAAACTCTTTTGTTTGGTTGAAAAGAAAAGTGGAAGGATAAAAAATGTAGTTTATATAAATTGACTATTATACCCTTGTTACATAATATGTAAGAAATAAATTTATTTGTATTTATTAAATAATATAAAATTTACCACATCATACATATAAATTTTTATTATTATTTTTATTATTATAATGTAAAAATTATAATAGTGTACATATAAATTTAGCTGGGCAAAAGATTTTGTAACTAGGGTATTCCTATAATGTGGGCAACAAATAAGCTAAGCAATTCAATTTGGCAAAACTTATAAATCAAAACTTGCTTTAATAATTTAATTGGGCAACTAGGCAAATCAACTTGCACTTCAACTGAGCAAAACTTATAAATCAAAACTTGCACTAATAATTTAATTGGGCAACTGGGCAAATCAACTTGCACTAAAACTTGCATTGATTTATATAAATCAAAACTTGCACAAATAATTTAACTGGGCAAATCAACTTGCACTAAATCTTGTATAAATCAAATCTTGCACTAATAGCTTAACTAGGCAACTGGGCAACAAAAACGTGGGCAGCAAAAACATCACAGGTGAGATGAATAAAGTGAGGGTATTTGTGTAAAGTAACTCATTTAGCACTTTTTCCTCCCCATTTTCCTCTTAAATTGGGGGGATAAAAAAAGGTGGGCATGGAGGGAAAATTTTCCTCCCTATTTTCTGTCTCTCTTATTTTCTCTCCTGAACCAAGCAATGAAAAATGCCATTTTCCATCCATTTTCCTCTCCATATTTCTCATCCTCCCTGTTTTCATCCCAACCAAATATATCCTAACACTGTGTTTGGTTGGGGTGAAAATAGAGAGGATGGAAAACAGAGAGAGGAAAATAGAGTGGAACACAGTGTTTTTCACTATTTGGCAAAAGAAGGAAATTTGGGAGGAAGGAAAACCCGGGAGAAAGTTTTCTCTCCCGGGCACACAATTTTCATCCTTCCAAATCGGGAGGAAAAGGCTGGAGAGAAAAGTGCTCTCACAGTACTTTTACACAAATGCCCTCTCCCACCTACCCTCATTCATGACCTAATGACCTTCTCTCACTTACATTTATCTTCTTTAAAAAAAAAAAAAAAAAAAAAAAAAAAAAAAAAAAAAAAAAAAAAANAAAAAAAAAAAAAAAAAAAAAAACAGAGAATGAGAGCGGGAGAAAAAAGAAAGAAAGAATGAGAGCTGCTAAAAAAAAAAAAAGTCGTATACAGTAAAGAATTGAACAGTTGATGAAATAAAATCTGAAAGTCATCTGATCAAGAAAATCTTGTATGAATCGGAGTATATGCTTTGAAATTGACATGAAAATTTATTTTATCCTTGACCAACTCCTACTGAACCCAACTGTCGTTTCAATTTTTCTAAAAATAATTAATGACATTCTGGTTAGTGGTCCCTTAATACACATTTTGTAATGTAGATGGACACAACAACATTCATGCATATACACCACCACAAGGGATATCTTGGTAGTAATAAATGCCAAAACGTGGGAGTCACATGACTTTGACACTAGTCGAAAGTTCCTTCTATTTTAATTTTTAAACGAGTATAGCGCGATATTACAGACATTCTAGCGCTGTCAACATAAGATCTATGACCAAAATAATTATTGTATGCACCTAAATAAAAATGAATATATTAGGTGAGAAAGCATTATAAAATTTTAGAAGGTGAGTTTCAGTTAGCTCAACTGGTATAATCTTTATTAGTTGAATAAGAGATCTGGAGTTTAATCTCCGCCTACACCAAAAACTAATTGGTGTCTTGGTTTGATGATAAAGAGCTATCATCACGAGCAGACATCATAGATTGAAACTCTCTTTAAAAAAAAAAAAAAAAAACAGAAGATAAAATCCATTTCATATTTCATATTATACAATTATTCAATGTTCTGGACCTCATGATGGATCATTTATTATAATTCTATGCCATAAGATGTGGTGAATAGTAATAATATTGTATGTTAACTGCCCTTCAATAAAAGACCGTAGCATTTATATATATATATATATAATAATGGTGGGCCTACCCTCCATTTTACTTTTTATATATACAACATATGTACCGATAAGTTGGTTGGATGAAATTATATTTGCAAATGGTGGTATTAAGTCTTATCAAAAAGATATTGTAAAAGCGTTATAGCTCAACTAATATTTTTTTTGCGTTTTCGATAAAAATATCTAAAATTTAAATTCACACTCCCTATTATAACTATTGAATTAAAATTTAAAAAAAAAAAAACAAAAAAAAAACAAAAACAACAACAAAGTATAAATAGAAGGGTCTAAATATAAAAAGGATTAAATTTTCACATGATAATGGATGGGTTCACTCAACTTTGGCAAAAGATACAAGAATTATCTTTTACATATGACAAAGCCAAAAGAGTTTGAGGAGTATGCCCATCCTCCTAACACAAGATTACACTAAGCAAATTTCAGCCCTCACTCAAAGAATCATTTTGTCCTCCAAAATAGGATTACATAGTTACTCCCAATCGTTTTGAATTTGAAACCTTCCACTTTTTAATATCTTAATCACTTCACCATGAATTTCGATGTTTCAAACTTTTAAAACTTATTAGCTTAAACGTTAATAATTGGCAACTTATTGATTCATAGGGATGACCATTTTAAAACTTATGAGATTAAACATTAACAATTGACAACTTATTGATTCATAGGGATGACCATCCTCAATCTATCCACGGCCATCTACCCCAACCCAGTCCAATGGGGCATATTTTAAGGGATGGAGATAGGGGAAGGTTTCTTCAAGTTCGGTGCTAGATTCCCTCGTAACAGCTAGTTCTAAGAGTAAGCCGAAGCCACCAATTATTGTAACTTGAGACAGAGTTTTTTTTTTCATTTAAAGAGAAAGAGTTCTCCACATAAATATCAATATCATTGTGTGTGATTAATCTATTTCTTATTTATGCTCTATTTGTTTCAACATTAACGTTTTCTAGAAAATGGTTCATTTTTCAAAGCGCATTTTCTAGAAAATTGTCTCATTTTCCAGTATTTGGTAACGACCTTGAAAATGAGTTTGAGAATGTTTTCTGGTGTTTGGTGTGTTTTTTTTTTTTTTTTTTTTTTAAATATTTCTTGTATAATTTAAAACATGTATATTATGTAAACTAATTATTGTAATCATTGCAAAATTTATACTTGAAAGAGATTCAAAGGTGGTGATAAACTCTCTTCGAAGTGAGGAAGCATCGTTTTCTTCTTTTGGCCATCTTCTCGAGTCAGCAAAATTCACTTTAGTTTCCAGCAATTGTATTGCTTTCCCACATGTTCGTAAAACTGGAAATAAAGTAGCACATAACCGTGCTAGACATGCAAGAAATTTCAGAGGTTTGTCAGTGTGGGTGGAGGATGTTCCCCCACACCTAGTTGATGTACTCTTTGCCGACCCCGGCTGATTTTATAAAAGTAGTAGTCTTCATTCTCAAAAAAAAAAAAAAAAAAAAAAAAAAAAAAAAAAAAACTAGTTTAATCATTATAAATAAAAAACCAAGAATGAATTTGGTTTTCATACAAAATTTTGACAATAGATACAATCAAAATTAAATAGTTGTCAAATTTTCATGATCTCTACCACTCATCTTGCTCATATATATAGACAGTAACATACACACACACACACACACACACACATATATCAACCATTTGTCTCTCTCTCTCTCTCTCTCTCATATATATATATATAAATTTGACAGGGTAATACATTTTCAATAAGTATAAATAATAATAACTTTTAATTGTCTACTCTTTTTGTTGGTATACTAATTGTCTACTATGGTCGACCATAAGTCTTCAATATTACTCTAAATTATGTATTTAGATAATGTTCTGTATAATATATCATCACTGTATACTACCTGCCAGCAAAAAAGTATTTGCCAACAAATGCAATTTTCCTAAACAATTATCATTCATTATATAACAATATTATTAGTCCACAGTAAAGATTGTCCCATGTAAAAGCAATTTAGAGTAATATAGGTACCATGTTTAAAATTTTCATCTTTTACTTCATTCATTCTTTCTTCTTCTTCTTCTTCTTTTTTTTTTATTTTTAATTTTTTTGCACTTTATGTACGAAAAAGAAGTAACTTCTACCTAGAATCCATCAAACGGAAAATTTCTTAAAGAAAGAAGAAAATCGAGCTTGAAATACAATGCAAAGAATTGGGATTTTGGTAGAGATGAATGAAATAATTACCACTGCAAATTTATTCTCATTTGCAAGTCGGAGCTATTGACCGATAAGTGAAGGGAAAAAAAATCTAATTAAAGAATTGTGTCATAGAGGGGAAGAGAAACGTGGAGAAAAGAAAGAAGAGAGACAGTTAGAGAGAGAGAGAGAGATCTATAGGAAAAGGAGAGACAAGAGTTAGTGACAGTGAGGGTGTGAGGAGAGAAAAAGCAAAGGGAAGAGAGAAAAAGTGAGAAAACTTACCATGAGAGAGAGAAAGCGCCAAAAAATTATGTTTCCCACGGCCATAGACGAAGATAATATTTATAGGAGATGCAACACGTGAGAGAGAGAGATTATTTTCCAAAAAAAAAAAAAATTGGAAAACAACCTAAAGAAAATAAGCTTTATTTTTATTAGAGTGTTCCGTTGACCAAAGATAGTTTTCCACTGACTAGGTTTTTTTTTGTACTACCAAACACTGGAAAATGTGAAAAACTATCTTTACAAAAGGTTTTCCAGTTAAACAAACAGAGCGTAAGTTGAGATATTCGTTTGGTAATTTTAGTTATAATGTATTTTGAAAATTAGTTTTTTTTTTTTTTTTCCTTTTCGAGAAGGTTAAAATTATTTATTGAATTACTTAGTTAACAATTTAACATCACACTAGATTGTGATCTAAGAATGAAAGCATAATGTTTACATCCTTTCTCTCTTGGGTGGGATCATACCAACACTATTGCTCCGGATCCCATCAAAACTCCACATTTAAGCATGATTTCTCAACCAAAAAAAAAAAAAAAACTTAAAATTTTTTTTTTTGACATCCAAAAAACTTACATTTATAAACTGGCTTAGGTTTGAAATACTTTTCCAAACAGTCATGATAAGTTTTGATTTGAAGCATAAAATGCTCGTGGAAGTTGATGACAAAAGGAAACCCCGTAGTTCCTTTAGATGACTTTTTCAAGACTTTCAATAAGATCTGCCATATCGAACAATATTTAAAAGACTAATAGTCTTCCATGATATACAAAAATAACTTTCAATGACATAGGGGGGGGGAGGATAGAGATAAGCACAACATGTGTGGAGGAGAAAAAGAAGGAAAAAAAATGTATGGATGAAATGAAATGATAGAAAGGAGAAATAATATAAAGAATAAAAAATCTTAATTGAGAAATGTTACCACAATATTAACACAATATTTTTATAATAAATTTTAAGTAACAGATTGTTATTAGTTAATATTGGTGAGTAAAAAATTAATTTCAGTAGCGGATTCAAATTAGAACTAGTAACAACTTTCCATATAAATTTTGTTGTGTAAGTATTGCGAAAATGTTGTGGACGTAACATTTCTCATTGAAAAATATAATTGTTAGTAAATTTTATATTATTTAATGAGTACAAATAAATCTATTTCTTATCTATTATATAACAATGATATAATACTCAATTTATATAAACTACGTTTTCTATTCTCCCACTTTTCTATCCCTCCAACCAAACATACACGAGGATATAAAATGTAGTTTATATAAATTGATTATTATACCATTATTACATAATATGTAAGAAATAAATTTATCTGTACTCATTAAATAATATAAAATTTATCACATCATACATATAAATTTTTATTATTATAATGTAAAAATTACAATAGTGTACATATAAATTTAGCTGGGCAAAAGATTTTGTAACTAGGGTATTCTTATAATGTGGGCAACAAATAAGCTAAGCAATTCAACTAGGCAAAACTTATAAATCAAAACTTGCACTAATAATTTAATTGGGCAATTGGGCAAATAAACTTGCACTAAAACTTGTATAAATCAAATCTTGTACTAATAATTTAACTGGGCAACAAAAACGTGGGCAACAAAAACGTCATAAGTGAGATGAATAAAGTGAGGGTATTTGTGTAAAACACATCATTCAACACTTTTTCCTCCTCATTTTCCTCTAAAATTGGTGGGATAAAAAAAGGTGGGCCTGGAGGGAAAAATTTTCTCCCTATTTTCTGTCTCTTTTGTTTTTTCTCTTAAACCAAACAGTGGAAAATGTCATTTTCCACCCTATTTTGCTCTTCATATTTTCTATCCTCCCTATTTTCACCCCAACCAAACATACCCTAAGGGATAGAGATAGGGGAAGGTTTCTTCAAGTTGGGTGCTAGTATCCCCTATGAGCAAATGTCAATTGTAACAACTAATTCTAAGAGCAAGTTGAAGCCACCGATTATTGTAACTTGAGATAGAGTTTTTCGTATAAAAAGAAAGATCTTTCCACATATGAGACTAATTAGTCTCATAGTTTTTTTTTTTTTTTTTTTTTTATACTATTATTTAAGGGGTTTTTCCTATTTGGATTCCTCATTTTTTTTAGTTCAAAAATGTCCCAACACTCCTATGTTTAAGTAGAGACAAAACTAAAGGACAATCCGGTAAAAATGCAACTTTAACTCCTACTAAAACATTGCCTAAAAATTAGGACCACTCTCCTATTAATTTTCAAATTGATTTATTCACTTATAAATTAAATTTTCAAAATAAAAATTATATATAAAATAAAATAAAAAATACATTTTTTTTTTGGCAAAATAGAACCACTAACCAAAAAAAAAAAATGACTCATTGCACGAGCGAAGCGTGTGTGATGAGGCTAGTTTAAAGATAAAGAGTTTTCCACATAAATATCAATATCATTGTGTGTGATTAATCTATTTCTTATTGAGTTGAGATATTCATTTGATAATTTTAGTAATAATATATTTTGAAAATTAGTTTTTTTTAAGAAAAGGTTAAAATTATTTATTGAATTACTTAGTTAACAATTTAACATTACATTAGATTGTGATCTAAGAATGAAAGCATAATGTTTATATCTTCTCTCTTGGGTGGGATCATACCAACACTATTGCATCAAATCCCATAAAAACTCTACATTTAAGCGTGATTTTTCCAAAAAAAAAAAAAAAAGAAAAGAAAAAGAAACTAACATTTATAAACTGGCTTAGGTTTGAAATACTTTTCCAAACAGTCATGATAAGTTTGGATTTAAAGCATAAAATGCTCGTGGAAGTTGATGACAAAAGGAAACCCCATAGTTCCTTTAGATGACTTTTTCAGGACTTTCAATAAGATCTGCCATTCTTCGTGGGTTGATTAAGGGGTTGCCTTTTTTATCAGGTCGTGGGAGATGAGCTTTGTTGCTATACTTTACAAAAAGATAGTTGATTTCTTGTTGTCTTTTAATGCCTTCCACTTTTTCTTTAGCTAGTTGGACTTCGGTGTGGAATCTACCACGAAGGTCGGTACCTCTGTTACTAATTAGTGGCTCCCATTGAATTTTTTGACCATTTAACAATGGCAGAGTATTGGCTGCCGCTATGATAGCAAACAAAATAGAAAGTCCTTTCTTAATGTCTAAGTATATAGAGGAGCAGCCACTTTGTTTTGTTTTGTTGAAAAGAAACTTTCCATTATGGATTGGTGCACAATAATAAACAATTGGACCTTCTTTTCTTCCAACAATAATAAACAATAATAAACTTTACATTACATCAGTATCAGTATGAAATTAGGCTATATATATATTCCCAACTTCATGTTGATAAACATTGGATTCGAGCTTAATGGTACCTCTCTTTTTGAAGGACTAGATTCCTGTTTAATTGTGGCCTAGAAAGTAAAGTAATTTCGAGTGGTGGTACCAACTACCAACTACCAAGAGTAATTATACAGATCTTCAATAATTCACTTATCGTACTTTGACAATCAGCATTCACTTAATGTTCCGTACGATCTTAATTTTGAGTTTTATTTTTAAATAATATTTTAGTTTCCATGAGAGTTTTCAATAGGAGGAAACGTTTACCAAATTGGATTTGTTTTGGGCTGAACTAGCACCAATTATATTGAATCTGGTCCAATATGCAGTCCAAGTATACTTTTTACACTTGAAATAAAACTGGACTGTCATGAGATCCCCTCAGCAAGCTTTCTTGCAACTTACTCCATTTTCTCACACTCTCTAATTTGGGGGCATACCGTGTACATATCACAGTAATTTATTATGGCACCTTGGTCTAAGCTAATTCCAGCCCAACTAAAGTGAATTCAGTTTCAGTGTCAAAATCCCGGAGGGTACCCTAGCACTAATGTTCAAAATCAATATCAATTTCATTTAGTGAATGAAATATATCAGTATTTTTGTTTTTAGATACCAAAGCAAGCTGAATTACAACCAGAATTAGTACATCAAAATTACAGAAACATTTTTTTTTTAATTAAACATTATAGAATTTTAACCTATAGTGTTTACTCAATGATAATTGTTTTTTATCAGGCCAAGATACCAATTAGTTTTTGATATAAGCAAAGTTTGAACACTAGTCTCTTACTCAATGACGAAAGATTTGATTAGCCGAGCTAACTAGACATTCTAATATCCTGTAGCAGTGACCAAAATCTCCAGTGCTCTCCATCTCCAACACCAGACCTAGTAGCTGTAGTAAGCAATCCACAAGCCACTAGTAGGGCCCGTAAGTGACAATGTAGAATTACTATGTTGATTATTTAACACTTAGGGGTGTCCACAGGTCGGGCCGGGTTGGGTTTGTGCCCAACCCGGACTCGTTCCGAATGAGGCGGGTGAATAAAAAATTGACCTGAAACCAACCCGGAGATCTGGTCGGATTTTTTGGTTCAAGTCTCGTCGGTTTTGGGTTGATTCGGGTCGATATCAGGTTTATCATTGGGGATGAAATTTTGCCGGATCTGGCGAGATCTAGCCAAATCCGTTGAGATCTGGCCTAGATTTAGTTGGATAACGGCGAGATCTCGCCAAATCTGGTCGAAAAATGGTAATACTTCGCTGGTAAGGATAAAGGATCAGTTCGGGTCTGGTGTCACGAGTTTGGAAACCAAAAATCGACAATCGACCTGTGAGGGGTCAAGTTAGCTTCGCCGAAACCCGGGTCTGACCGCCGGAGTCGTTGGATCCGGTGGCAGCGGGTTGGACGTGGGCGGGTTGGCCAAGTTGAGTGGGTCTCCGGGTCTTTTGGACAGTCCTATTAACACTACACAAGGTGGATCTGTTCAATTAACTTCTAACTGTTATGTTTTAAATTTAAAAAAATTTCAAAAATAATGCAATAAACTTATATCAGACACAAGTGCCAACACTGTACTGAAATGGTTAAGAGTTGAAACTCATCAAAACATATTAGATGTGCCAAAATAGACCAAAAATGAACAAAATGGAGCAAATGAAAGAGGTGGATAAAACCAATTACTCAGATTCAAGATTCAACTCCACTAGAGAGTTTTGAAAGCAGCTAGGCTATAGGCCTGGAGTTGCCTTAGATTCCAAATCGGCAAATCCTACATGTATATAATTTTTGGATGACTCCTAACTACTTGTTGCTTCCTATATAAGAAAACAAAGAGCTAGGAAATAAACTAGAGAGAGAGAATGACAACAAGCTAGAGAGAAAATCAAGATTGAAAGAAACTTTCATTCAATTGCATTAATTAAGAACTGAGAGTACAAGAGGTATATATACCAGAACTGCTACAAGACTAGATAACTAACAACTAATTAATTCCACATTATACAGATCTAATCATCTACAACCAATCAGTACATTACACATGTCCATATATATAGTTCCTAATTGGATTAATTGTAAACTACAAGTCGTATTAGTCATGACTGTCGTATAGCAAGCCCAAATGCTAATCTTCCAATGCTCTGTTCTAATGCCCTGCCTCTTTGCCTGAGC
This sequence comes from Quercus suber, assembly GCF_002906115.3. Taxonomy (NCBI): domain Eukaryota; kingdom Viridiplantae; phylum Streptophyta; class Magnoliopsida; order Fagales; family Fagaceae; genus Quercus; species Quercus suber. The sequence goes on along the minus strand of NW_027070650.1, from coordinate 4,945 downwards.
CAACTTCCTCAACTATACTTCATCTTCATTAGCTTAAGCCACTTGCAACTTCCTTCTTCTTCTATTGTGATCTTTACAGTCAACATTATTTTGACATTCTCCCTCAAGATGAGAAGCTAAACTATGGATGTTCATAACATTCATCTTACCCAATAAGTACTTCAATTGTTGACTGTTGAGAGCTTTTGTAAGCAAATCTGCCAATTGTGAATGTGTAGGAGTAAAGAACAACCTAACAACATTATCTTGCACCTTATCTCTAACTAGATGGCAATCCACTTCTATGTGTTTGGTTCTTTCGTGGAACACTAGATTTTCTCCAATGTAAATAGTAGCTTGATTGTCACAAAATAGAAGAGCAAGTTGAGGATGATAAATCTCTAAATCCTTCAATAAGGCTAGTAACCAAGTCATTTCACAAACGGTGATAGCCATTGCCCCATACTCTGCTTTAGCAGAAGATCTTGACACTATAGACTGTTTATTAGACTTCCTTAACACTAGAGAATCACCCAAAAATATGCAATACCTTGTAGTAGACCTTTTGGTATCAATGCAAGATGCCCAATCAGCATCTGTATAAGCTTTCAAGTGGAAATCTGATGTAGCAAATAAGAAGATACCTTGTCCAGGACAACTTTTTATGTACTGCAGCACCTTATAAGCAGCATCCAAATGAGGCTTCCTGGGTTTTGACATGAATTGGCTTAATTTGTGAACAGGATATGCAATGTCTGGCTTGGTGATAGTTAGATACAACAGTCTGCCCACCAACCTTCTGTACATACCTGGATCAGATAGAAACTTTCCTTAAAACTTGCTTAACTTCAAATTTTGTTCCATTGGCATCTTGCTAGGCTTGCAAGCTAACATTCCTACATCCTTCAAGACCTTTAATGCATATTTTCGTAGACACAAAGTAATTCCTTTGTCTGATTTAGCTACCTTAAGACCAAGAAAGTACTTTAAACCTCCAAGGTCTTTAAGTTTAAAATGTTGATCTAAAGAAACCTTAAGTTCTTCAACTGCTTGAACATTGTTGCTTGCTATGAGAATATCATCAAAATAAACCACCAAAGCTATGAAAGAATCATTAAACTTCTTTGTAAACAGTGAGTAGTCAGCCTTAGATTGCTTAAAACCATGTTGCCTGATGACAGAACAAAATTTAGCATTCCACTGCCTTGATGCCTATTTAAGCCCATATAAAGACTTGCTTAATTTGCAAACAACATTCCCTCCTTTGCTGTGAAAACCCCGAGGGAATTGCATATACACTTCTTCATGAAGATCCTCATTTAAGAAAGTATTATTGACATCTAGTTGGACTAAATGCCACCCTTTCACAGTAGATATGGCAAGAAGAGTCTTAACAATAGTCAATTTGGCAATTGGTGAGAAGGTGTCAGTAAAATCCAACCCCTCTTGTTGAGTAAACCCTTTAGCAACTAACAGTGCTTTATATCTCTCCACAGAACAATCAACCTTGTATTTCACTCTATAAACCCATTTATATCCAATGGCCTGTTTGTTTGAAGGCAAAAGAGTAAGAGTCCAAGTATTATTAGAAACCAAGGCTACAATCTCAACATTCTCTTGCCATTTAGGATCCTTAACAGTCTCATGATAGAAACTTGGTTCAGGTATAGAGGTAATAAGAGAGCAAAAATTGGCATATGAGGGAGATAGATGTGATGAATCAAGATAGTTAGAAAGAGGGTATTTGGTACCTTAATTGACTGAGATAGAACCTGACTTGCTGATGATGGGATTAGATTGTGTAAGCTTATTGGAAATGATAATGTTGCACTAGTATTCTTGCAAGTAGGAAGGGGGTTTGGTAGCCCTAAAGGATCTTCTTAAAGAAGGAAGGGAAGCATGTGGAACAACATTAGGCCCTTGGTCAAAAGGCAAAGAACCAAGTTCTACAGGATCTGGTATGACAGGATCTGAAGACACAAAATCTGGTACGATAGAATCAAGTATGACAGGAATAGAAGAGTCTCAAGGTTGGTAAAAAACATGAATAGGAGCAGAATCAGAAGAAGGAATATCTGGTGAAGTAATGGTGGAATAAGGTAGGGTAGCCACAATAGGACAAATGTGAGGAAGGAAAATAGTGGAGTGTGGTGAATAGGTAGAAGAAATGAATGGGAAAACAGTTTCATGAAAAGAAACATCCATTGAAATGAAAATCTACCTTGTGACCAAGTTTAACAACTTGTAACCCTTAACACCAAAAGGGTAACCAAGAAAAACACAAGGAATTGATCTAGGTGCAAACTTAGACCTATTGTGGACTAATGTAGAAGCAAAGCAAAGACATCCAAAAACTTTTAAATGATGATAAGAAGGAACCTTGCTATAAAGCTTCTCAAAAGGAGTTTTGTGTTCTAAAACAGTACTAGGCAGCCTATTTATGATGTAAACTACTGTCAAAACACAATCTCCCTAATAACAAGGTAGTATGTTAGATTGAAATCTCAATGCCCTTGCAATGTTTGGAATATGTTGATGTTTTCTCTCCACGACTGAATTCTGTTGTGGAGTAACAACATAGGAGTGTTGATGGATAATCCCATGTTGAGCATAAAAATCTTTGAGGAAAAACTCTTGAGCATTGTCAGTTCTAATCACTTTGATGCTAGTTTGAAATTGATTGTAAATCATATTGCAAAATGAAATCAGTAAAGGCCTAGTATCTGTTTTAGATTTCATGAGATAAACCCATGTGGATCTTGTAGCATCATCTACAATAGTAAGAGAGTATCTAAAGCCATCATAAGTTGCTTTAGCAAATGGTCCCCATACATCACAATGGATTAAATCAAAAGCATGAGTAGAAAAGTGATTAGAATTAGGAAAATGTAATCTTTTATGCTTTGCAATAGGACAAACCACACATTCTTTATTGGAATGAAAAGAAGATACATCAGATATACAATGATGAAGAAGTTTGTCATAAGATACATGTCCTAATCTAAGATGCCACGAGTAAGGCTTAGTAACAGTAGGAACATGAGAAACAGAATGAACAAATGATTGCAAAACTGACTCTAGGACAGTAGTAGCTTCTGAGATAGACTTGCAATTGTCTAAAGTTTGCAACAGATACAAATTATTATGAAGCTTACGCAATCCAATCATTTTCCAACAAGTAAGGTCCTATATGAAACAGTAATTGGAAAGAAAAGCCATGCAATATGACAAAGACTTGGTTAATTTGCTCACAAAAATCAGATTGAAAGTAAAGGCTGTGCTACAAATTACATCCTCAAGAATTAAGGCAGAAGTGACTTGAACTATGCCTATGACAAGAACTTTTTCACCATTAGGAAAATGAACAAAAGAAGATATGGAACTAGTAATCTTAGTAAACAATGAAATAGAATGGATGATATGGTCAATAGCCCCTGTATCAAGAACCTAAGTTTCTTCATTATAAGCTGTTTTGTTTGAAGGATTTTTGGTAAAAACTGAATTCTGCAAGTTAAGACAAACAGAACCTTGGAAAGAGGCACAAGAAATACCTGAGAGAGCTGAATTTGCTGAGTGAATAGTATCATTGGTGCCAAAAGAAGATGCATGAGAGCTCAACATTGACGACAATTGCTGGCATTGTTTAGATGTGAAAGGGAAAGACCCTGACTGTGATGCAACCTCGAATTGACCAAGTTCACCATCAAGAATCACTTGATTAGCCACAGACACTTTGCCATTTTGCTTGTACCCTGGTGGAAATCCTTCTAGTTTATAGCACTTTTCCATGAAATGACCAACTTTGCCATAGTGACTGCATACAGGTCTGCCCTTTCCTTTTGTGTTCTTCCTAACTTGATTGAACCCTTGAGTCTTGACTGAAAGAGTAGTTGAATCAACTGAAGGACCTCTATTGAAACCTAAAGCCCTTTGCCTTTCCTCTTGTATCACCAAAGAAAAAGTCTTGTCAATTGAAGGACTTGGCTCCATCATCAGAATCTGAGTTTTGACCTGTGAATAGGATTTATTAAAGCCATTAAGGAATTGCATCAAGGAATCTTGATAATGAAAATATGTGATCTTGTCATTCACACCACATACACATTTACCACAAGAACAACATGGTAAAGGCCTAAAATTAAGCAATTGATCCCAAGAAGCTTGAAGATCAGTGAATAAAGTAGTTACTGTTGCATCTCCTTGCATAATTGTTGAAATCTGTTTCTGAAGCTGTGAAATCCGTGGACCATTAGCTTGTGAGAAACAATTCCTAAGTGAATTCCAAACCTCCATTGTAGTGTTTTTGTAAATCACACATGTAGTGATGTAAGGAGAGAGTGAATTCAAGATCCATGAAGAAATCATGGAATTGTTCTTGGACCAAACAATCTTTTCCAGAGGAGTAATTGCCATGGAAACTATTATGGAACCATCCACAAAACCTAGCTTGCTCTTCGCATCCAATGCCATACGCATTGCCCTAGCCCAAGTAGGGTAATTGTCTTCTGTCAAAAGCTGAGTAACAAGAATTGCACCTGGTGACTCTCCATGATGCAAGAAAAATGGACTTCTCAGATCCTCTATTGGAGAAAGCTCACGACAAGCATTGGATTGAGAAGAAGAAGATTGTGAAGTTTGATCTTGGTTTGCCATTGACAAAAGCACGAAGCTCTGATAACATATAAGAAAACAAAGAGCTAGGAAATAAACCAGAGAGAGAGAATGACAACAAGCTAGAGAGAAAATCAAGATTGAAGGAAACTTTCATTCAATTGCATTAATTAAAAACTGAGAGTACAAGAGGTATACATACTAGAATTGCTACAAGACTAGATAACTAACTACTAACTAATTTAGGGATGGCAATTTTTGCTCGACTCGTGGGTACCCGGCCCTGCCTGACCCTAACGGGCTGGGTTTTACTCGATCCGATTAGGAATAGGGTTGGGTATGGGTTAAAAAAAAA
>NW_027070649.1:0-42935 GCF_002906115.3 Quercus suber | reverse complement strand
AAACAAAAAGCTGAACCAATTTTAAAGGCCTTTTTTTTTTTTAACCTATAAAGTTTATATAGACAAAAATAAAATAAAATAAAACATATCAACACCAATATGGTTGATATAGTGCCACATGTAAGAAAATTCTAGATATAGACGAATTGAAAAAAAGGTTGAAGTTAAGAGTTGAGGTCAGGGTGGAGGGTCCCACTTACAGAGGAGGTCGATCAAGAGCCGTCCATCAGAGAAGCGACCGGTTGATCTGTGGAAGAAGATACGGCCATTGGGAGAGTTGATGGGGAAGCCGAGTCCGGCAGCGAGTCCACCCGTGTCCGAGTTGGAGTCACCAAAGTTGAAGATAACTGGGGGTCTCTTACTGCACTGACAGTGAACTGTGTGTGGAAATGAAAGTAGTAGAAGACAGAGCAATGGAACAAGAAAGAAGAAGAGGAAGAAGTGGGAAAGGAAGTGAGAGTGCATTGTGGGAATGTGAAAAGTGGGTGAGTGAAGTGAGAATGAGAGTGAGGTTTTGGTTCACTTTTTGTTAGTTTCTTTACTGGGTTGGTGTTGTTTTTTTGAGACTGTTGGACCCTTCTTAATGCGTGTTAATATATGTAAGGATGTTTGGTCGGTGGCTGGAGGTGAATAAAGGGGAGAGATGGGTCACAATAAAGGTTTCCATGAACTTTGGTAAAAAAAATAATGTTATTTCAATCTGCAAAAGAATCGTAGTTGAATTAACACTTTTTTATGTATAAAATGTTTGAAGGTCTAAGAAAGAAATGATTTAAATTGCGAAACTAGTAGCATGTTCTAATTATCTCTAAAAAATATTTATGAAGAATGTATTGTACTTATAATTACTCTAAAAAATTATAATTACTCTAGAAAATTGAAGTTATTTGTGTTTTATTTTACGTATATGTCAATGTCACGGATTAAGTTTCATTTAAAAACTAATAATAAACAACTCAATTGGAGTTTCTTAATTGTTTATCTTTCCTAGCAAGTGGTATCAATGAACATGGTGGTGTGCATGAAGATAGCACGGTGTTTAGGGGTTTCAATCGCAAATTGAATAGGGATAAAGCAAGTCTAAAGGCTTGCATAAATGATTTTAAAAAATGCCCAACAAAGGAAGGAAATAGTATTATTTTACCATTTTCAAATGTTTGGATGATAGCAAAAGTCATTGTATTTTATTTTAGGTAAATGTCAATGTCACATACCAAGATTCATTTAAAAACTAATAATAAACTACTCAATTGGAGCCTCTTAAATGTGTTATCTTCCCTAACAAGTGGTATTAATGGTGGCATGCTTAAGATAATAAGGTGTTTAAGGTCTCTTTCGTACTTGAAATGAGGATAGAGAAAATCTAAAAACTTGCACTAATAATCTTTAAAAAAAACCCAACAAAGGATGGAAGAAATATTATCTTACTATTTTCAAATGTTTGGATGATAGCAAAAGTGAGCATCATGACCACATAGGCCAAGTTATTATTATCATCATTTTTACTTCAGCTTCGGTATTAACATCCATATTTGTAACAAAAACTAAGAAGTTAGGGGGACAAAACCTTTCAAAAATTTTGACATGACCTATTGTGGTTGATAAATAATAAAATAAACCAGTTTATAACTCATGCAAGTGCACAGGTGCAATTACGAATAACCATAATTATATATATATATATATATATATTAGACATTTATAACTACCAAGTAAGAGGTTGTAAATTATCCAAAAAAGAAAAAGAAAAAAGTAAGTAATTATAAACCGCCATAACAATGAGATAATATTATCTTCCATTTAAATCATTCAATTCCCTTCAATTTCTAGTTAGATGTGAAAAAACATTACATTTATTTAATTTCATGTTATTCAAATGGATTCTATGTATCTTACACTTGAATAAAAATCGGAGGGAATTAGAGAATGTAATAGGAGGGGTTCCTTGTTTTGAAAGTATTACATAGAATCATGATAAATTCAAATTGATTCTTTTATAATTTCTAAGTTTAGACATTAAAGTTTGCATGTAAATATAATTGGGACAAATTTATAGTTTAATTAGAATGGTGTTTGACATCAAATTATAGTGTAATTAGAAAGACACTTGTCACAAAATTGGAGGGCGATTAGAATTAAATTTGGATTATTGATTAAACTTGTGCTTTTGATAAATATAATCAGATTTCAACTTATAGCGTTCATTTCATAATATGTTAGATATGATGTAAGTAGTGGATCTATGTGAAAGTAATATTACTCCATTCATAACTTACCACCTTAGAAAGTTATGAAAAATATTGTATTTTTGTCGATTCATTAATTATACTTGAAATTATACTTGAAATTATAATCTATAATTCCTTCTTTTTTTTTTTTTTTTTTTGGGGACAAACTATGATCTATAGTACTTAGGAATCCTAATGCAAGCTATAAGAATACAAAATATGCATGATGTGGGATTAAATGGGATCCTATCCTACATGGGATATATCGCAATAGGATTAAATTGTATAAGGATTCCTGGTAAAATCTCATATTTCCGCATCAATTTTTAATATTTTGAATAGAAAAAAGAATATGTTTGGTAATTATCTTTTTCCCAATTTTTGTTGTTCATAAAAACAGTTTTTCTATTTTATACAGAAGAAAATTTGTATGGTAACCCAAAACAAATAATTTTTTTTTTAAAAAAAAAATCTCAAAATACAATTATATGTGAAACTAATTAGTTTTCAAATCTCAGAACAAAAAAATTATTTTTATTTTTATTTAACCCTATGGTTCAACTAATAAACCAATGACCCGACTTATTGATCAGGTTAGCATTGAATTTGGGTTTAATAACTATGGTTTAATATGAAAGAAATGAATGAAAAAGAAAGAGAATAAATTAGGATGAAATACAATGGAATAAAAAAAATTTTGAGATATTTCTTTTTTGTAATTTGTTTGTGAGTATATAAAAAGACAAAAAAGCTTACAATTTTATAATTACACATTTCTTTAGTTTGTTTGCCTTTTTATTAGATGAGGGTAAAAATGTATTTAACTCTAGTTAATGAAGAGAATTATCAAATAAGTTTAGGGAGAGTATTTTTTTGTTAAATCAAATTGTTGGCCTAGCCTTTTTTTATTATTATTATTATTATGGGAATAAAAAAAAAAAGTTAGGAGGGGGTGACTAGTGTAGTTTCCCTACTTTGGCATAATCATAGTAGCCCATAATTACTCTTGAGTCAATACCTCATTTTGATGGAGTATAAAGAGCACTAATACAAACCTAATGAGAGGCAATTCAAACCCAAAACATTTTGCATAGCGGAATCTTTTTGACCCAAGGTCACAGGCACTAGGCCACCAATCGTGTTGAGGCTTTTTTATTATTGGTGCATTACAAAAGTAGTTAATTTCATTCGTAATTAAATCGACGTGAAAATGATGCTAGCTAGCAAATTGTGAATAAACGTTTAATTCCTAACATTGCTCATTCTCGTTTCCACTCACTTTCAAGCAAAACGTGAAGGTTGCTGTTTCATTGGCCTTTTCATCTCTTTCAAAAAGATAATTAAACGTGAAAGTGAAACTGATTATTTCCCTTCCATTTCATTTCCTGCTGTGCTAAACATACCGTTAAAGTTTCTATTTATTACTTACTAGTTTTATTTTTCTTATGGGTGCCGTTAAAGTTTCTATTAGAAGCAGGATTTGGGGTAATGATGAAAAGAATACCAAACTTTACTACACTTCGATAACTCGAGTACTAGCATGTTGCATTGGGCCAACCAGCTAAAAAGGTTCATTCACATTATTCACATTGCTGTGCCTTACTTAGTGATGATGGGCCAGGCATACAAGTTGGCCATGCTTTAACGGTTATCTCTAAAAGACTCATTACGTAAAGATTATTGTGATTATATTTATTCAAAAGATTAGTTAAGTGCTTTAAGAGTCCTGGACATCCGCATCAAGAAAAAAGGACAAAAAGAAGAAGAAGAAGAAGAAGTTTTCAGTTGCTTACACTAGGACTGCATTGATGTGTTACCATTACTATTTTACCTATGTGTTTCAAACACAATGTTATTTAGCCAACTTTCATGCATGGCCTATCAAGTATCAGCTACAAAACTTACATGCAAATTTTATATGATGCAGTGGTCTAATAAATAAGTCTTTTGATGATTTCATGGAGTTATGTTTAGGCCTGCTCTAATACTTTATGTTTAGCATATGATAATGACATAATGTTCCAAAGTATACTTGAACAGGTTTAGATATTCTCGTTTGTCAAAAAAAATACTAGCCCAAAAAAATTACTGGTTAGAAGCTTGAAGACTTTTTTGGTTTTTTTTATTTATTTTTTTAATTTCCCTACAAAAATAACAAACAAAAAAACAAAGATAATAAATACTTAATTAGTAGATAGCAGGACATGGCAGAGTCAGTGTTGCAACTGCGTACTTTAACAAAAACACAATGGTAGGTTAGTTACAAAGTGAGTTCTAGTTTAATTTGTTGGTTGGCAAGATATATTCCTTAGGGAAGGATGAGTGGCTATACACGTTTAGGAATATTATCAATTATTGTCCACTTATATATTTGAAGTAAACTTGTCTATTCCATATACATCAAGCAAGTATTCAAATCCAATAAAGGGAATTATTTCTTATACTCTAAAGTAATACTTGTTCCACTAAGAAGAGATAAATGAATATACAAATCATATATATATATATATATAGGAAAAAGCATATTTTGTGTATGGATTCATCCGCTCTACTTGAAATGGATCAATTTTATGTTTTAGGTTAAATATTACAAATCTAACAATATATGGATTGCGACGTGACGCAACCATTTGTATACTATTAGATTTAAAAAAATAAAAATTATAATCGTGAAATAGACTTCATTTAAAGTGTCCATTTAAGGTGAAATGGAGAAAAATTTGTTCCACTTCAATATATCCTAAAATAATACTACTTCTTTTGAGAACAAATTGATGGTGAATTACAAAAACCACTCTTAGGTTTAAGGAATGACAAACCAACCCAAAACTTAATGGAAATGACACTCCCTTCATTTGAGATTTGAAGGAAATCAACATATTAGTTATTCTCCTTCCATTAATGATAGTAGCGGAATATTTCAAATTTTGAAAAATTGGTGAAGTATGCGTACACTACAAAAAACGCGCTTTGGAGTTGCGTTTTGGAGCTGGGTTTTCAAAAACGCAGCTTCAGGGTACTGTTTGAGCTATGTTTTACAAAAACGCAGCTCCAACATTAGACTTATAGCTGCGTTTGATAAAGAGAATTATCAAAGGTAGCAACAACAACAACAAAAAAGTTGTTTATTATGATTTTGACGTGGCACCAATCAAATTAATAATGTTTATAAATTTCTTGCAATAAAATTTATGGCACATTCTTTTAACACATTTTCCTTTAAAAAAAAATGAAAAGTGAGTTAATATTAAAGAATTTTTTGTCCTACCTAAGTAATGCTTTCATTAACCACCACGTATCTTTGGTATGATGGTCAAGTTCTTATGGGGTGGGGGTTGGGGGGAGGGAAGAGAGCAAATGTCTAGATTTAAGTCTTCAAAATGGAGATTCAACATATATACACTTAAATTAGACTAGAATAAAATTTTTATATTTGATTAAAAAAAATGGGGATTAACCTCCATCTCTATCTAAAGGGCAAAAAATAGAAATCCAAAATGGAAACCGCTCCCAAGATGTTATAAAAAAAGCGCTCATATAGCAATATTATTGGCGACAAAATTAGCTTCTCTAGACATGTGATTTACAAACCAACTAGAGAAGGATCGGAGAATAATTCTCGCTTCTTCAATTAGGTGCTCTATAGACCGATCTGGCAAAGATGAGTGGTTCCATAACGGGAGGATCACATTCATAACATCTCCTTCACAAATCAAAAAATTTTATCCCATTTTAATTGATTTTGACATTGCTATGAGCCTAGAATTGTCGCACGGGTTTCAACTCTTGAAGGGTTTCAGCTGGCTTTGTTCTTCTATCATCTGTGTCTATACAAAAATAACTTCACTTTTATGATTTCAACCAACTGCTGAAAAGGAGAAATGTTTGAGCTGTGGAGTTAGCAATATATTATTTTATATTTTTCTAACAACCTTAAAAACAATTGTGTCGAAATTGATCTTGACAAACAGTGGATTTGGGTCTAGAACTTTGCTTCGTTGTTGCTTCATGAGTTTGTTTCTTGTCATTCATATCAGGTTTTGCAAAAATAGAAGAATGTGAATTCCCCGCTTCTTGTTTTAGAATTCTTGACTTCTCTTTTGGTTCTATGACTAGCTTGATCCACCCAAAATTGGTAGAAATATTAATATTCCTAATTCTAACCAGCTAATGAGAATAAACCCATAGGATTTTTGTAGGTGAACGTATTGTGGGCAGATGCTCTATAGTGTCCTTCCTTGCATCACATAAAATACATTCCTCTTCTAAGTTAATTCTTTTTCCTATAACTGACCTTGTTCGTATGATTTCTTGAATTTTTAGCTTCCATAATTGCTTTCATTCCTTTTCTTAAATTGGGTTTCTATTAATTTATCATTATTTTGCGTTTCTTGGGTCATCTATATGCGAATTTTGTTAAGAACTTTCATGTTGAACTAGGAACCTAGAATACTTTATCTACCCTTAGCAGGGGATGAATTAGAAGAATTGTCCTTGCTTATCCCATTTAAAAATATTCCAAACTCCTGCAAGGATCTTACGATATTATTTCTAAGACTCAATTAAGGTTGTTTGGTCCGAAACTTTTTCAATTTTGATTATTTATTTATTTATTTATTTTTTACAAACGAGAGTGTCTAGATCTTTTTGAATATCTAGCTATTCTTTATTTTGATTTGAATTCCTCTTAAGTTAGGGACTCATGAGTCATTTTAGGTGTCATTCACTTGTTAAAATTGAATTCCACACCAAAGATACATATAGCAGATACTTTTTCTAACATAATGGTGGATTCATAAATAAAAATCCTCGAGTTATTCTAAGAGCACAATCAATTCCATTCACATTTTTACAATTATCGTATGTGAAAAATTGTGAATAACTGTCTTTGATTTTTATATGAACTCACTATTTTGTCCACCACTCACAATTAGTCACATTTGATAATTGCACAATTTATTGTGGTTCTAGAATTTTTTTAATATAGTCTATCTCACTTTTCTAGTTTCAATTTATAATATACCAATTATTCAACGAATTTTTTTATTTTATAATATACTAATTGTGATATGCCATGTGTTTAATTTTTTCAATTTTAAACTTTATAGTTATTTTTAAGAAAAGTAAAAAAAATAAAATATTTATATATACAACTTGTGGAATATAAATAATTCTAGTACCATGTATTAAAAAAAAAAAAAACCACAACTATCTTACGTAACAAGTTATGATATCACTTTCATATGTACTCACCACTTTTTTTTCCCAAAAATTCTAAGATTACATAAAATACCACAACTTTGGCAACAACTATCTATGTGACACACTGTAAAAGGTAGAGAAAAAGTGGTAGGCCTGTGTTAAAGTAATATACAACCAATCATAATCTAAAACGTAAGATAATTATGGTAAAAATTGTAAAATTTTATGTGGTACTATAATTGATTTTTTTTTTCATTAATCATAATCTAGGACCATATGAAATACTACAACTCACAACTGTACGGTCCTAGAATTAATTTTTGATGGAGTATATATTGGAACACAGAAATTAGTGCAAAGAATTTGTATTGACAAGTGGTATAAAAAATTTATCGGTCATATATGTATTGCAAAAGATTTGCTAGAATTGATAAAAAAAAAAAAAAAAAAGATTTGCTAGAAGAGCACGAGAAAGATCTCAGCAATGAATATCAATTAATGTTAAAACTGTGGATATTGTTCAAACAGCTGTTATTCAGTATGTTTTCTTAATTACATTACCTACTTCTCCTCCTCCTCCAAGAAGCCTTTATTTATTACTTAAAGGCGAAAAGAACAAAATTAAAATCCTTTATGGTATATTCTACCCTTGTTCAAAATTTTCTGAAATTTGAATAAGAATTACACTATGTGTCAAGTCGATGTTCTAAAATTGCCGTTCTACCAATTACAATCTATCGTACTTGCCTTTTCCTTGTAAAGTAAGGAAAGTATACAATGAAAAAAAATTAAACACATAACATATTATAGTAGATAAAATACAAAGTGAAACACTTATAATTAGAAAGACAATTTTTGTCCTGCCTAGTCGTACTTCATATTCCAAATTAACAATTATAGAGTAGTTAACTAAAATCATTTATGCATTAGAAATATTGGTGTATCAATTTTTACTTTTTAATTAAACCAGGGCACATGTTACAAAGTTTTGCAAACATCCATAGCATGAATCTTGTTGCAGAGAAGAGCCAATCCTTTGGTCATGGCATAGAGGCTACACAAGCTATATCTGAATTGTGGGTTTTCCTGCCTTATTGAATCCAAATAGCCAGGCATTGTAACTTTTCTTTACCCAACTACATTGCACCAATTGGTAAAAACATACAGCTTTAACAGCTAGCTGCTATGTAAGGCATTGAAGACCCTCCACCATTAATTCAGAGATGGGTCCCATTTCTAGCTTCTGCTGACATGGCAGGAGAAAGGAATTTGCTAGCTTGAGAGCCTGTGAATTTGGAGAAAGTATACCATGTGTCACTCATTTATTGGCTAAAAAATATCAAAACTGATTCTGAGTTAATATTACCGAAACATGGTATATTTTCTCAAGAATATGGCCAAAAGTAGCAATTCCCAGCACAAAATTGAAACTGAAAGCTGCTTTATGAAGTAATTAGTTGCTTCCGCATGTTATTTCCATGCATAGGTCCAAATGTTGAAAGAATGAGAGAGAGAAATCAATCTTCAACGGTTTCTCTCTTTTCCATGCAATGCAAGATTCTCTATTTAGAGTTACTACTACTTTCTATTGCAGCTAGCTTTGAGTGTCCTCTATAAATATATCAATTCCTTCATACATCATTTCTCATCCTCTAAACATCTCTATCTCCCTCTCTCTCTCTCTCTTTTTCTCTATAAAACAACCTCTATTCCCCTCTTTGGGAAATAGTACTGAAATACTAGTACAACTACTGCAAGAAACAATGGCTGGTGGTGATCTTCTACCTTTCGTGTCCATTGTTCTTGTGCAGTTAGGCTATGCAGGGATGAACTTCACATCAATGTTTGCCATGCACTCTGGAATGCACCCTCTCGTCCTTGTGGCTTACAGGCTTCTGTTTGCAACCGTGGCAATTGCTCCCTTTGCTTATTTCATGGAGCGGTAATATAAAAACTCTCCCCCCAAAAAAAAAATAAAAATAGTAGTTTATAAAGTATACATATTATACAGTGATCATCATAACTCTGTTTTGGTTGTTTCTTGCATATGCATAGTTTTTGCTTAAGTCACACTTTGCTTGTTTGTGTTGTTTGTTTAAGAGTTGGTGGAGTTTGGACTTTTCTTGCTATATATGGAAATTTGTTTTGATTTCTTGTATCTGACTTGATAATTAAGTACCATGCTTTTCTTACAGTCTTTTTGTTTGATCCAGATTTTTCTCTTTCTTATGTTCATGTGGACTATCCACACGTTCACTCACATACATGATACATGTTTAGTTCCATTTGTGGACAGAGAATGACGTTGGAACTTTTCATTGTAAATATAGGTTATCTGATATTTTGATATTGAAAATCACGGTATATATATAGCTTGTGTCTAGAAAATAGAATGAACTTTTTGTAGTACAAGATTCTCATTTAATTTCCATGTGAAAATGAGTTTATAACCATGAACTTTTTCTTCTTTTTTATTGGTTATACTTTAACTCATCGAGAGAGAGAGAGAGAGGTTTCCACTACCTTGTCAAAAGTTCTGAGCTTGCAATTAATCAGAATATCCCTGAAGATATTGAATATTGAAACTGTTGAGAACTCTGTGAATGACAAAAGGGATGTTGTTGCATTTCACTAGGCTTGGCATGTTTGCCGCGTAGTTCATACAATTTGATAGGGAGATAGACCTATAGTAGTTAGCCAACAAGTATATATAAATAATTAAATACGCTCGGTTGGTTTTTTGCATGGCTAAAGCATGAGCTATAAATGCTCTATATGTCACTTCTTGCGTGTTCATTTTGATGACCCTAAAAGTATTTTTTTTTTCTTTATTAAACTTATTTAGCTTATATCTAATTCTTAAAGTTTTACTTAGTTTAGGTGCAGCTGTATTTTTCTCAGCTCATTTTTTCAAGTCCATTAAACTAATCAAAATATATTATCCCAAATTAATGAGCACTTAATTAGTGTTAGGTGTGCTAGCTAGATGTTGATTTATGTGCCCCATCAAGATAATATGGAAGAGTGGATTTATTTTGGATTTGCAAAATATAAATTTATGATTAATATGTTCTACCTAATGCTTTCAATAACCCCTCCTTCTCAAACCATACTCATCAGGCTTTTGCTAAAGTTCTTCAATTGCAGTTCCTCTTTTTTGCATGACCACAAATCTTATACTCTCATTTATAGACTACTAAAGAGGCAGTATAGGTGCTCTTTGTCAACATTATTATTGGGCGAATGAAGTGCCAGGACGCATGTAATCATCTTCTAATATATACTATATGAGATGAAGGCACTGCAAGATTAATTGCCTTTCACATGAGAGGTGGAAAGAAACTATTTTGGCTATATATCAAGCGGTAGTAGAGTCATGTTTAATCTTGTTAAATACCAATATTAAGACATGGACAATTTTATGAATGGCAATGTTTACACTAAAATGTATATTACGTTTTCCACGGTTCACTTTAGAACAATATATATATATATATATATAAATATTTCATATCTTTCTGCAGGAAGACAAGACCCAGGATTACAATGTCTATTTTGTGGCAGACATTTTTATGTTCCTTAACAGGGTATGCATTTTCAAACTTGAACTTCCTAGTCCATAAGTTACTATCATGTTCGTAATTTTGTATGCATGCCAAAATGTTCTAGGCCATCATGGCTATGTTTTAGATGAAATCTTTGTTCAATCTTTTCCTTGATAAATTAAAATATTCTAGTCTTTTGTTTTCTAGGCCATCATGGCCATGTTTTAGATGAAATGTTTGTTCAATCTTTTTCTTGATAAATTAAAATATTCTAGTCTTTTGTTTTCTACATGTCCAACACATGTTAATTTACATATGATCTTTGCTTTGGTTTGTGACAATTAGCATTTGATTTTTTATATATTTTTTTTACAAAGTTGTACCCTAACATGAACTCAAAGTGCAGGGCAACTGGAAATATGGTCCTTTACTTTATAGGGTTAAAGAACTCGAGCCCAACAATTGGATGTGCATTAACTAACACACTTCCAGCATTTGCTTTCATCCTTGCAGTCCTTTTCAGGTAGCTTATTTTTCTGTTTATTCAGGAAATAGTTCAAATGACAGTTCACTCCTTTCTTCCAATTGAGTACAAGAATTAAAAGTTTTAAGTTGATGTTTGGTAGGCAAGAATCTCTGGGAATCAAGACCAGGCCAGGTCAAGCAAAGGTAATAGGAACAATTATATGCGTAGGTGGAGCCCTTATATTGTCATTCTACCATGGAAACATCATTAATATAGGCGAATCCAGCATTCACTGGACATATGCTGAGAATATGGAAAAGAATAGCTCCACTTCTAGCGGCCATGGGAATGTCATCTTAGGCCCCTTTCTCCTTATTCTTAGTTCTCTCTCTTGGTCAATATGGTTCATAATCCAAGTAAGTACTCAGATCCATTACACCAAAGCTTTTGATTTTGTATTATTCTCCAAGTTATACGTCAAATCTTTGGCATATGGTATGGACCAATTACTGTTATTCACACTTATAAAGTGAGAACGATTTTATGCATATTGATTTGTACTACATTGCATGCATGGTTCGAGTGCAATAAGTTTCAGACTTTCACGATTCCTTGTAGTACTAACTGTTTTATAATTTCAGGCAAGAATGAGCAAGACGTTTTCAGCACCATACACAAGTACCACATTGATGTGTTTCATGGGCTTCATTGAGTGTGGGATCATTGCCGCAATTTCCAAACCTGTCATTTCTGCGTGGTCATTGAGCAATCCAATGTGGCTTCTTGCAGCTCTCTATACAGTATGCTTCACTTCACTTGATTTGTTGAAAACAATTTGCAGGATTAGTGTTTCTTTTCTTTCTTTTTTTGGGACAAGGAATACTCATTTCCAGGCCTAGGAAATTCTCTTCAAAGAAAACTGAGTTGACAAATTAAGAATTTCAGTCACATTCATTAGTGTCAAATATCATCAAGCTAGTGAGCTCTCCACTCGTATGATCTAAAACACTTCTCATGAATAAATCCTGGGTTGGAGACCCCTTTAATTTGGAGCAGCATGTTTGTATACCAGATTTCAGTTGCTGAGAGTTCTAAAAATGTTTTCATTAGCTAGCTAAATGATGCTTCAGACTTTAGAATATAAACCATAAATTATTACTTATTAGTGACTTCTATGTAATTTTAAGGCCGACCTTGACTAATCTGTTGATGATTAATAGCAGACCCCAAAAGTTTGGGACTACGACTACGTTGTTGTTATATATAGTTTTAAGGTCCTAATTTGAAAATCATAATGTTGATTTCAGGGGGTTGTGTGCTCTGCACTAGCATTTGCTGTCACTTCATGGGCTATCCAGTTGAAAGGTCCTCTCTATGTCTCAGTATTCACCCCCTTGTTGCTTGTTATAGTGGCTATTACCAGTTGGGCCCTGCTTCGTGAGAAATTATATGTTGGAACGTATGTATACGCTTTATTTACTCACAAATTTCTTATCTATTTTGGACTCATTTGGATATATGTTTTATTTTTTTTCAATACATATATATGTGGCATTCTCTTTGGACTGACTAAATTCAAAAATCTTTTCTTGATTACTTTTTCTCCAAAACTTAGACCAAGTTGTAACTTAACTTAATAGTTCAAAAGAGATTGCCACATACTTGTGTAAAAATGTAAATATTCCAAAATTGTGTTATACTTTTACAAATGGTATTGAGTTTTCTTGTCTAGTGTATTGTTTGTCTTTATAACAAGTTTGATCAGCCTATTGCTGTTACTAAAGCTATGTTGTTAATTCAGTGCTTTAGGGTCACTTTTGATTGTTATGGGGCTTTATGCTGTTCTATGGGGAAAAAATAAGGAGACAAAACCAGCAAATGCTATCAAGAAGATAGAAGCAACAAAGATAGATGATGATATGATCGCGAAGGACTTGGAAATGCAGTTTGATGCAAAATCGAATGGCAATCACAATAGTGCAGAGAAACCAGAAGATATGTAATCCAATTCAAAATTGTTGAGTGCTCCATGACTCCATCCCATGTTGAAGTGTAACTTATGTTTCAATTTAATTTAGCCTCAATGTCCCAAGTTTCACAATTTCTAGTTTTTGCTCTCATACTGTATCACCTTGAAACACTAGCTTTCATGGTAGAAGGAAAGTGAAAAAAATTATCTTGTTGTACTACTTTAGAAATATGAGAAATGTCAAATGTGATGTTCAGAAGCTATTTATCAAATTGGTTAAGAAGAAAGATTATTCCTATGAGCTATGAGCCCCTAATAATTAATAAAGAATAGTATAACATTACAAAGTTACAGTGACATAATGTTCTGCATACTTCAACAGAACAAGATGATAGGAAAATGTAGTATTCTTGATATTTATCCAGAAAGGGACGATTTTTCGCAACATATTAAGGTGGTAAATTATTATTGGAGTTACATCTCTTTCACCTATTTTTATGCACAAATCATAATATGACATGAAAAAAGTTGTGAAAAATCAAATCTAAAACCCTAACTCTCAACAAAATCAATATCTACCCAAACCCAAAAATGTCATTGGCTGTATGACAAAAATAGCTTATCTCCTACATATGAGTTTTAAACAGCCTCACTCAATTCCCTTTTTATAATTTATTGGCCAAAACTTATGATTGAAGATGGGCAATTCAAAATGATTCAACTATTATTGACTACTAAGCTTTCACCTAACATATTATAAGATCCTTAAAAGAAAAAAAGAAAAAAAAAGAGTTCATGAATTCTAAGCAAGATTTAATTATTCAACTCATATCATCATAGATCATCCACATGTTTCCTTGATGAAAGCACATGGATTCTGCAAGCTACATAAACCTGGTGTGATTAATAGTTGTATCCCTCATGAAATTCACATGGATTTGCAAGCTACACAAACCTACTGTGACTGATAATATGTTTTTTATATAATCATTTTCATTAATTATGATTAATAATATGTCAAAAAGCTAATTTAATCCTCCAATTAGTGGATGGTGCATTTTACTTTGATCTCTTATTAGTTGCCTCAATGTAATCCTTACACTATTAATTATGTCAATTTACCAGTCCCTTAACTTTTAGAATCAAGCTAATTGCATTGTTGGATCTCCTTCCAATTTAATTTTAACAAATCAATTCATGTGATAAATGGAACACATGTTAAAGAGGTTATTAAGAAAATGTAAAATTTTCAAAATCAAATCAATTTCAACCATTAATTTTGTTAAATTTAAAGGAAAAGAAAATCCAAGGATGAAATTAATCTAATTTTGAAAGTTGAAAGACTTAATTGATATAATTAATATTTGAAAGACCAAATTGAACTTTCTTAATAGTTAAAGGATTAATTTAAGGTTAACTATAAAGATTTTAGGTTTTTGACATAAATAGAAAATTAAAAAAACAAACAAACAAAGAAGAAATTATTTATTTTATAACCTTATTAAGCCTTAAATATAAGTTTTTTGATACAAAATATTTCATAATATATTTTTTCAAAATTTATTAAGATTGTAAGTTGTGAATGCTATACAATAAAAGTAGTACTTGTAATGAATTTATATGAGAATGATATTACACCAATCATAAACCTGTGCAAAAATTGTGAAGACACTAGGATGTGGCAAGATCATACAAGTTGTGAAAAAAATTGCTACTAATATGGCAAGATCAGACTACAGGTAGACATGAGACCCACAATTTCAATAAGTAAGTGATCACCCAATGGGAAGGAAGTCTTTCCCAAATTTCTCATGGAAAATTATTAAGTGTTTTCGGAGCATGGTGAAATGGGGCTCCCTCCTCTCACACATGTGGATCTCACCATGAAGTTAATTAGTAAGATTTATCATGAATGTAAGAGGAGAGAATACTACGTCACAAAACACCTATTAATTACTCTTAATTTATTTTACATTTAAGAGTTTATTTGTGGGATTTAACAATGTACAAATTATCACATCATTTAAAATTTGAAATAAAAAACTATTTACACTTTCAAATTTTGTAAATTTTGATTTAAATTATAAAATACTAGCCTCATCTCATGCACTTCAAGTGTGCAATGAGACTTTTTTGGAGGGGGGAAGGGGGTTTAGTGTTATAATTTATTTATCCTAATTCAAAATTTACACATTTGCTCACTCAAGAGTGGCATGAGACTAGCTTAAAAAAATGAACAAAATTAAAATGAAAGAGATTTGTAATATGAGAGATTTAAAGATGTAGTGCCTACTTTTACAAAGGTGGTAGAATAATTAGAGAAAAAGAGACAAAGTGAAAATCAAAGGAAAAGAGAAAACAATATAATGAAATTTTATTTTAAAAAAGTATATGTTCATACATTTTTAGTGATTATCTTCTTTTGAAATTAGTGGAAATGTCACGGTTTTAAAAATTGGACTGAATTGGAAATTAGTCTGGTAAAAATGAAAAAATCAATAGTTCAACAGGTAAAAATAAAAAACCGGACTTATTTTTAGTTTTTTTTACAATTTCGATTTTTAAAACTATGGGGAACATAGGAATAGATATGCAGGATTGGATTTATTTTTTTAGAATTTGAAAAAGAAAGAGAAAATATGATACATATGGAGAAATATGAAGAATAAAGCAACTTCTTGTTATTATGGGTATAAAGTTGGTGGGAACGTGAAAGTAGATATGTTGAAGAGAAAAAAAAAAGTATGTAACTCTTTTTTAAAAGATAGACTGTTTGTTGGTAAATTGTTTTTTTAAAAAACTTATCTAAAATTTAGGAGTTTTAAAATTAGTAATTTTATATGTCTAATCCTATTATTTAAACTTTCTAAACATGTAAATCTGATTGTATTTTGGGCATAAAGAGGTAGGAATCCAAATCCGGAAAAACACTTAAATAGTAGTATAGATATTCATTTCAAATGGTGACAATCCTCTTTTTCATCACAAAAGAACATTTATATACACAAAATTTCATAACAAATTTCACACGTGTTGAAGTGACAAATAATTAGTCGTAAGTAAAAAAATGATTTCACTTTTAGATCTAGATAAGAATGAGTGAGAGCTTACTAACTTAACTATTGTTAAAAGAATTCGAATTTGGTAAAGAGGTGTAAAACCTATATTTTACACTACCCAATAAGAGATTACTACATCAACTTTTTACTTAAAACTCAATACATTATATCACACATAATAACATTTTAATAAAACTCACAGTTAAGTTGAATTTTCAAATATATATTAAAATTAATAAAGTGTAATTGGAGAGATAAACTCGTGTTTTAACTTTTAATAACCACATCTTTCTAAAATTTTATCTTTTGTTAAAAGAGAAATAATATGTCTACAACAATTTTACAATATTTTAACAATAAATTCGAAGTGGCAGGTTGTTACTGGTTATTATTGTTAGGGCTAAAAAGTAATCTTAGTATTAGTTTCAAATTTGAACCAATAACAACTAACCACCTGTGATTTATTGTAAAATTATTGTAGACGTAGCATCTTTCTTTGTTAAAAATATTGTAAAGTTTGTTGCTAATAGTTTTGGTCCAAATTCACGTCACTTTTCCTGATCTGGCAATATTCCACTCCAAAACCTAACAGACGTCACGCAAACGTTTGGCCCCCACCAAAACAAGAGACGCCGTTAAAAGAGCCGTTATCTCAACCCCCTTATATTAAACCATTCTCAGCCTTCCCCCATTATTTTCGTTACAATTTCTCTCTCTCTCTCTCTCTCTCTCTCTCAGGGCAGCTTCTCTCAGATCTGCCCAAACCCACCTCACATATTCACCATGTACTCTCTCTCTCTCTCTCTCTCTATATATATATATATATATATATATATATATATATATGTGGATGAATCTGGATCTGAGTTTGGTTTAGATCTGAAACTGTTTATGAAGCTTTGGTTAAAGTTATGGTCTTTTTGCATTTTACATTGCAGATTTGATGTTTTTGATAGAAACCCATATGGGTGTTTGCTTTGTACAACGTTTATCCCTTTTTGCTTTTGAGGTTTCTCATAGATCTGTTACATCTAGGACCTTTTTAGATGTAATTTGTCGGAACCCATTTGGATTTTTGTTCCATAGCATGTTTTGTGTTCTTAGAAAATGTTGATAAAACATGAATCAGTGGCTGTCTTCCATAAAAATGTCATCTTTATCGTTTATAAATAATGGGTCTTTTTAAAAATGTCATCTTTTCTTTTCATAGATCTGATTCATGGTGTAAGATGCATATGGTTATTGATGGATGCAAATATTTGTGTTTTAGATGGGTCTTGTCAATGAGAATTGTATATGATCTCATTTGTGAGATAAAGTTGTTTCTTTTAGATCTTTGGAAATTTATTTCTGGGATATATGTAGACTGTTGGGCTAATTTGATGTAGGTTTCTTAGGTCAATGCTTGAAAAACCAATCATATCATAACTATGAGTTGATAAACAAGACATTTTAAACCATATAGGTTGATGTAGAAGTCATTATAATCATGGATTTGAATATTGTGTGTATGATACAATCAGGAGTTATGTGATGTGTATGTAGGTAGGTATGAGTGTATCTATGTTAGATTAATTTGATATCTGACTTAGAATTTTGGGATTCAGCTTGAGATAAAAGATGGGGCTGTCTTTCACCAAGCTTTTCAGTCGGCTCTTTGCCAAGAAGGAGATGCGAATTCTAATGGTGGGTCTCGATGCGGCTGGTAAGACCACCATTTTGTACAAGCTCAAGCTTGGAGAGATTGTGACCACCATTCCTACAATTGGTATGCTTTTTCTATTTTTTTCAAAATTGTTTGGTTGTATAGATGTGCTGCTAGTTTGTAGTTGGAGGTAGTTGGATTTTACCAAATTTTTTTGTTACTTGGCATTAGATTTTTGCAATTGATACAATTTGCATTTTACTCAGGTTTCAATGTGGAGACTGTGGAATACAAGAACATCAGCTTCACTGTCTGGGATGTCGGGGGCCAGGACAAGGTATGTGGTCTTAGTATTTTAACAACTGAAACTTTAAGCATAAATGTGAAATCAGGAAAATATGGTTAATTATATCATATTTCTGCAACTGTTATGTGCACCTAGTTCCTTTAGTGCTTGTGGACGGTCTTGTGCTAACTAGATATTGAACCATTAGCACACAACAAATTCATAAGCTACATCTACTAGCGACTTTCTGATTTAGTTTTTCCTTGTCTATTTAAGGAGAAGCTATTAAGCTTGTGGCAGACATTTCAGACAAGTATCTGATAACTTGTGTTTAGTTGCTGTTTGTTATTATGTGCATATGTCTGGCCTTGTGCTAATTAGATGCTTGTCCATTAGCACGCAACATAAAAATAATGTATGTACATTATTTTGAGCCACCTGGTCTTTCAGTTTCTTCCTTAGTTTTAAGAGGAAGTATGTTTTTGTGTTAGGTGTGTGTAGTCATTTGTGATTTATGTGCTTATTGACGGTCTTGTGCTGATTAGTTATTCCATCAGCACATAACATATTCATAAGCTACATTGAATGCCACATTGTATTTTCAGTTTTTCCTTATTCCATGTGAGGACAGCTATTCATGTTGTGGTGGACATAATCTATACACACAATTATATATATGTATACGTGCATGCATATGCAATTAGGCATGTGTATACTTGAATGTTTGTATGTTTGTATTATGCATTAGTTGGTTAACATAGGTACTTAACACTTTGAAAATGGCATGCTTATGGTTGATCCATTGTTATTTATGTGTTGTTGGTGATACACCAAGTTAAATTTATTGAGAGCTATACTTTCCCTTAGACACTATTGTCTGTCCATTTTCTTAGTCTTGTATGGTGCATGTACAGATTCGACCTTTGTGGAGACATTACTTCCAAAACACTCAAGGGCTTATCTTTGTGGTTGATAGCAATGATCGTGACCGTGTGGTTGAGGCTAGGGATGAGCTGCATCGGATGTTGAATGAGGTAACTAAAGGCTCCATCTTGTTATAAACTGAGTGGAACCTGTAATGTTTTAGCTTAGTTAGATCTTGGAAAAGGGTATTGATTTTTTTGTGTTACTAGCCTATTAGAAACTAACACAATTAAACATAATTAACAGTTCACATAATTAGTTGGATCATTTTATTGCTGACATTGCTTTGTAATACTGATAGTCTCTGCAGTATTCTAATTCAACTGTTTTGGTATTAATAACATATATACCCCTTGTACATCTTACTGCCAATAGCTCATTTTACTTACCATCGCTGAGTTTTGTCTAAAATTTTCTCTTGCATAATAATATTGCTGGTTGAATGCCTAGGATGAATTGAGGGAGGCTGTGCTGCTTGTATTTGCAAACAAGCAGGATCTTCCAAATGCCATGAATGCTGCTGAAATAACTGATAAGCTTGGTCTTCATTCCCTCCGTCAACGCCACTGGTATATTAACACACACCACACACACACTCCCTCTCTCTCTCTCTCACATGTTTTACCCAATGCATAGGAAATTTGGTATCCACTGATTGGGGCCATTACTTTGGGTTCTATTTCAGGTATATACAGAGCACATGTGCCACTTCAGGGGAAGGGCTGTACGAGGGACTAGACTGGCTTTCCAACAATATTGCTAACAAGGTTAGGCTCTAGTGCTGCATGCAACATAAGTGATAATCTTTGATATGGTTATGGGCTGGTTTATTAATATTTTCTATTTGGTTCTTGCAGGCTTAGGAGATCCATAAATCTTCATTTACTTTTNAATATATATATATATATATATATAGCGATGGAAATAGAACATGCCATTAAAGAGACATCCAATTACAATAGTGTTGGAGGCAAAGTAAAAGATTAATAAATAAATAAAGAAGCAAGCGGTTTGGCTAGCATAGCAGCTTGTTAATTTATATCAAAAGACATAAAAATCTTACAATCAAATAGAATAAATCCATAAATAAATAAATACATGTGGTACAATCAGATAAATAAAAGGTTTGTCAAGATGATCAAGTTTGGCAATGAAGAAGATGCAACAGCTATATTGATGAGGGTAATCTCTATCTTAAACTTGTGATAATGATGAGAATGCAACAACTACTAATTATGCAAATCTAGCATAATCTTATTTTGATTTAAATACAACAAAAATAACGATAATTACCATAAAAAGATTATATAAAAAAACAGTCTTTTATGATATAGCCAAGAGTACAATCAAAGCTAATAGAAGGAATTTTAAATCAATTTCAATGATGAAGGAGGGATTCACTTAAATGAGGAGAACAAGAAAAAAGGAGAAGTGTCATGTTTTGAGTATGGTATTGAATTTTAAACTCTATAATTCAATTTGCTAATTACTAAAATACCTTAGCAAATTGAATTTTTACAAGCACAGATTACATCATTCAATTGAATTTTTGCAGGCACGGATACTACTAAAATTCTATCATTCAATTTTCTAACTACTAAAACTCTATCACACGGATACTACTAAAACTCTATCACACAAATTACACAATATAAACCAATAATGTTTCCGTCTCAAACATTTTAAAAAAAAAAAACCACCAAATCAATTTTAAACATAGAAACAAACAATCATATATCAGTACAAATACTCAACCTAAATACATAAAAAATCATATATGACCCACAACACAAAAGAGGTAGTAACAAAATTAAAAAAGAAAAAAGAAAAAACAGCAATAAAAAAGAACAATAATATTAATCTAATCCTTCCATTGAACTATTATGCAGACAACCATAATCTAGCACAATCTTATTTTGATTCAACTACAACAAAAATAACGATAATTACCATAAAAAGATTATATAAAAAAACAGTCTTTTATGATATAGCCAAGAGTACAATCAAAGCTAACAGAAGGAATTTTAAATCAATTTCAATGATGAAGGAGGGATTCACTTAAATGAGGAGACCAAGAAAAAGGAGAAGTATCATGTTTTGAGTATGGTATTGAATTTTAAACTCTATAATTCAATTTGCTAATTACTAAAATACCTTAGCAAATTGAATTTTTGAAGGCACAGATTTCATCATTCAATTGAATTTTTGCAGGCATGGATACTACTAAAACTCTATCATTCAATTTTCTAACTACTAAAACTCTATCACACGAATACTACTAAAACTCTATCACACGGATTACACAATATAAACCAATAATGTTATTGTCTCAAACATTTAAAAATTAAAAAATAAAAATAAAAACCACAAAATCAATTTTAAACATAGAAACAAACAATCATATATCAGTACAAATACCCAACCTAAATACATAAAAACTCATATATGACCCACAACACAAAAGAGGTAGTTACAAAATTAAAAAAGAAAAAAGAAAAAAAACAATAACAAAAAAGAACAATAATATTAATCTAATCCTTACATTGAACTATTATGCAGACAGCCATAAGAATAGAGATCAAAAGCAACTGGGATTTAGAGATACCTAAATTGAATCATCCAGCTTTTTAGTATTAATATAATTTGAGGAGAGGAAGAGATGAATGAGTTAGAAAGCCAAAGTCTAGCATTAAGAAGCTAAAAGGTTGCCGTTTGAGATTGTATCTGTAGAACACAAAGGATTGTTTAAAATTGTAACCGTGGAACACAAAATGTTGCCATCTAAAATTGTAACCATGGAACACAAAGGGTTGGAAATTATTTTCTTTTTATTAGTATTTTTAAATTTAAGAAAACTAATTTTAAATTGTAGGACAAATTCAGGAAAAAGAATGATAATGACATGGCAGCTGATGTGGCTCAACTTAAGTGTAGCGACATTAAATGTTATGCTTTCGTTTTTAGTAATATATAGATATAGATAAAGGCATGTAAAACAAATAAAAAAAAATTAGTAATGTTTGAAATTGAATAATAAAATTATCTTAAAATTTATCATTGAAACCATCAAGTTTTTATTTAAATTAAATTTTATGTTAAATATATAAAATAACTTTAAATAAATAAATAATAGAACCCTGAAGACAATGGAATGAAAGCATTTTAAATCAAACTTAAGATATATTTTAAGAAATATCTTACTCTTATAATTATTGTAGGGTCAGTTTTTGCTGCCTAAGCCCAAAAGAGATTGGTTATAGGCCCAACGAACCCAGAACAATGAATTTGTAGAGAGTGGGTTGAAGGTTTAGGCGCTGACCGGCGTTTACGAAGCATGAACGCCTTTCTCTTTTATTGAAGAAATACTTAGAACAATTTACAATAGGAGAATACTCCTCGGCCCGTGGCCGAGGAGGCTTTCTTCCCCCCCTTTCTCCTTTACTACATTTTGCTTGTCTCCCTTATATATTACTATCTTCCTCCTTCTGTTGATCGTTCATTGGCCTCTCCTCTGGCTGCCTGTCCCATCAGAGGTCATATCCGTGCTCAAGTGGTTCACCCTTGCATCCCCATTAATGCGGCCAGAAGAGTTAGGTGAACGTATTAAGTGCCGATGTGACAACTTGCTCTGGGTCTGTCCCCCCTCCCCTACAGTTATCTTTAGTACGCCGAGGACGAGGGGATCCTCGGCGTGGATCCAAAGAAGAGTTTGCTCCCCAAATTGGCCTTGGGTAGTCATCCTTCCTCGGATTGGGCCATTTGGGCCTGGCTTGGGGTGGGCCATGGCTGTACGATTTCCTGGCCCCACAATTATATTTCCTAAAAAATAATATTTATTAAATTTGAAAGAGAGATTAGTTATTTTTTATGATTTTTTATTTTCATAATTGTTAAGTGCATAAGAAAAGTTTGTTTATTTAGAAATATATTAATTGTAGAAATTAATACACCTATTAAGGAATAGCAATTACATCCCTTTTAGAGATGAATAGTTATTCATCATTTTAAAAAATAGATATTCATAAGGAATGATTATTCCTTATAATAAAAACATAACCAAACTACTGAATAATTAAATTATAGGAATAACTATTACATTACAGTGTCTATTACAGTCTACCAAACATACATTTAATTTGTTGTAATCGTCGGTATAATTGCAACAATTGCATATGCGCTGGACATTGTTTGTGCATTGTAATTATAAAGTTGGCAATATATTTTATTTAGGGTGCATTTGGTTCACTAAGATGTGTCCTTAGGGGGCATTTAGTTTACCGTGATGTTACATTACACCACAATATTACATTATTGTAATATTACACTAATGTAATATTAATACAAAAATATAATATTACATTGTTTAGGAATGTGATAAGATTAAAGTGATGTGATATATTTTGTAATTTTAGATTATGGTAATGTTTAGAAAAAATAAAAATAAACCAAAAATCATGATGTCACATCTTTATAATATGCATCATATCAAGAGTACATTACAGCGAATCAAACGCCCCTAATGTGATGCACATTACGGTGATGTGACATTAAGGTGTTTGGTTCGTTTTATTTTTTCTAACATTATTATAATCTAAGATTAAAAAATCTATCACGTTACTTTAATTTCATCACTTTCTTAAATAATGTAATATTATATTCTTGTATTGAGATTACATTAATGTAAATTACAATAATATAAAATTACAGTGTAATGCAATATTAAGCGAACCAAATGCCCCCTAAGACACATTTTGGTCTCCCAAAATCAGGATTTAGGGACCATGAATATGTTCTATTTTTTAAATATTAAATCAATGTATCTCTACAAATCCTAATTTTATGAAACAAGTGCTTAAGTGGCGTATCATGTAAGTGTACGTGTTCCTAAAACGTGTTCTTACGTATTTTTAAAATTTCAAGAATTGAATAGAAACTTCAAACAGTTTCTATTTAGTTCTTGTCACACCTGATATCAAAATTCTATACATTTAACATATTTATGTTTGATATAACTGGCTAAATAAAAATTATGGTTAAAATTTACTTTTCAACTCTAAATAAATAAATAAATAAATAAATTCATCGGTTGGTCTAACTTTTTTATTTAAATTTTATAGATTTAATAGGATTTCAATCTATGGCTTCCACAATTCCACTCTATAATAATTGTTCTTATCATCCAATTAAAACATAAATTTTTTTTAACGTAGACAGGTTCATACTACAAATTTCTTATTCAATGATAAGAGATTTTACAAATTGAATAAACTGAAATCCACATCCGTTATTGCGGATAGAATACTGCCGCAACACATTAAAAATCTAAGGTAACCTATTCTAAATTCAATGATAAAAAGTCAAAAAGAATAAATTCGTAGCCTTAAAAAATTTCGGGGCCAAGTTAGACTTTTAAAAATTTAGGAGAGAAATTTAAGCTTAAACCAAATTTAGGAAGGGTTTGGTACTGCTGCCATTTTTCTTGAACTACAAAAAATCCAAACGAAAGGGGAAAGTGAGAAACGTGAAACCTCGAAAAATTGCCAACCTTGCTAGTGGTCCTAGCTAGTCTCTTATGGCTTGTTTGGAAGTTTAGAGAGGGAGGAGAGTAGAGGGGAGTAGAGGGGAAGGGAGTAGTGGGGAGGAGAGTAGAGGAAAATGATTCCCCTCCACCTTGTTTGGATGTTTTTAAAATTAGTAAGGGGGAAGGGAGTAATTAGCTCTTCCCCTTGTGTAATTTTGTTAATATAATAAGGGTAAATTAGGTAATTTACTTGGTTAATAGTTTATGTACTCTACTCTCCCTCCAAATCTCTCCAATTTTGGGGAATTAAAAATGGGGGGCTAAAGGGAGTTGAAACCTCTCCAAACCCCTCCCCCTCCTTCCTTAAAAAACTTCCAAATAAGGTAATTAGATTACTCTCCCTCCCTCTACTCTACTCCCCCTTTTTTTTTAAACATCCAAACAGGCCATTAGAGCTAGAGTTCTCCATGCTCAGTAGCACACTTTACTGTTGGAAAAATCCTCTCAAGTTTCAACCAAACTCTATTTAGTGGGTTTGAAATTGCAATTCACGATCTGGCCAATTCACTATCATATGACAATTATCCAAACTAATTTTATGACACTTTTAGCCTAGATGATGATTACATAACAAATATAGAACTCGACTAAATTGTAAACCAAGAATATAGTTTATTTATTTATTTAAGAAAAAATAAATTCTGTGACTAAGCATTACACAATTATTCCACAAGATGAGTTCATTAAATCACTAATCTTTCAATCTGAATATGTTCAACCAAAAAGAGAAGAGCATAGTAACCGTTGGCCTTTTGGCCTGTTAGAAACCCACTAGTCTATTTTTCTTTGGCTTATTTTTAACCATAGCAAACCTCTTATTTTTCTTGAGTTCTTTGGTCTGCTCTCTCCTTCTTTACTCTTTTTCTTCTTCTCTCACATAATTTTCAGCTCTTGCTTTTAGGTTTAAGGAAAGACAATATATGGTTGTTATTGACTCTTCATGATTGAAAGTGTGTTCATCTCAAAAATTGTTACTATAATCTAATCCTTAGGGGTTGTTCGGCCAAGAGAGTCATTTGCACTAAGTACTACTCCGGTGACACGAATCAACTTTTAAGGACAATACTTTGCATGATTCTATAGCTTTGTTAGATTTTATTTATTTATTTGTTTTAACTTTCTCTTTTAATTTATGTTCTTGCTAATTTTCTGGGGTTTATATTGTCTAATCAAAACTTGTTTTTCAACAATCTTCAAAATTGAGCTTTGTGTTTCAAAAATGAAGAGAAGAGAAGATTTATTATAGTATTAAAATTACTTCCATTTAGTAATTTATCATTATTATATTATTGGGGGAAAAGAGAGAGAAATTTTTTAGAATAATAGAAGAACTCACAAGTTCCTTCTTCTTTTTGTTTTTTCATCACAAGCCTATTAGATTTGAGGACTACACAGGTACTGTCTCATGTACATTAACATCGAATGGAAATAAAATCCTATATGAAAATAATTGTGTCTATATAAGCGTAATCGACCAAGCCTAAAAGAAAGCAAATCTACATTGTGGATTCAAATTTTGTTACACTAAAACAAACCCAAGAACAAATGAGTTCAGCCTATGCCACCAGTCACCAGATCAGGTGGGTTGGGGCAAAGGCCATGGCTCGCTTATAAAGGGCCTGGGGATCAGCATTTCTTTTTTTGCAAATCACATTAGGTCTCTCAATCTATTTGTAATTTAGCCCAAAAGACACATATTTTANACGCTCTTCCGCTAACAGTAAAACTCTAGCATTACTTTATATATATATATATATATATATATATATATATATATATATTAAAAGTTCTGCTTTTAAACATAATTGCCATTGAACTGTTCATGTTCTTTTCCCAGTTAATTGAAGTACTTTTATTAATTTATTGTTAATATTCCTTCCCAAATTCAGAGCCTAGATTCTATTTCCAGAATTCTCTTAAAATAGTAGTGTCTAAATACAATATAATTTTTCCTTTTAGGGTAAAAACAGATTCAGAAAAAATAGCAATATTCATAAATAACAACAAATCCAATTTGGGAAGTCAAAATAGCCATAATTCACCCAGATATATCACATGATTTTTATTCAATGATTGGTCCTGCATGATGGTCACACTTCACATGTCAATTGTCAAATAATTGTACATTATATGCATGACTATAGTTTGAGGAATACTATAATCTCAGCTACTTACAAATATGATATTTAAGATGTATATGTTGTAATACATTCCTCAACCTGTTTTATTGCCACGCTTACATCAGTGATACTTCAAATGAATGTAGCATCAACTTTTCAACTGAACAAGGTGGTGATTGTACTAAATTTCAAAAAGTTGATGTCCAAAGCAATGTGCAACTCACACCAACATCTGTACTCAAGGAAAACAAAAGAACATATTCAGGGACTACTACGAAGCAACAAAAGAAGAAGATACAAAAAACACTTTAAAGTTGTGTTTCAATTTATTTGAAATATTGATCAAGTAGTTCTTTAAAATTGTGTTGGTAAGTTGATGTTAAGTTTAGTAGTTAGATGGTTATACAGCTTGGTTTTAATTGATTTGTGATTTTGGTACTAAAGACATATTGGAACAAAGGAAAACTTTCTACTTTTATGCATAGTCTGGTTTTAAATTGAAACAGAGAGGAATGAAACTCTTATATTTAGTTATCAAAGGATATAACTTTACTTCAAAGTTTTTTTCTAAAGCAAAGCATATCACAAGTTGACAATTTGGAAGTTATATATTCTTGAAGGACAAAGGCCCAAGGAAATTAAGATGGTTATAAGCAGCTGAGGTAGTGCTTATTGGGTGCACAAGCCTTCTTATTCTGTGGACCATAACATGACAACCCCTTCTTATCTACATGCTTGTCTTCATGTGATGCACAATTTGTTTTTTTCCTTTTTTGTTTGTATTTAAATTTAATTTAACTTTCTGGGTTATCTCAAGCTTGGTTTTATATTTAGTTTAATTGTTTGAGTAAGTAGTTTTGCAGAAAAAAAAAAAAGTGATGGCTAAAATGAATAATACGAGTTAATGGTTCTATTATAGTTGATGCTCATCTTTTGGGATAGTAATGATATTTTATGTCCCTTTATTATGGATATAATATTTATTTTTAAAAATTGGTAGCGTTCCCGTGCATTGCACGGGTTAGCGACTAACTGAAATTGCAAAAACGGGGAATATTTATGCATTACTTTACTCATGGCTGTGCTAAATGCTAATGAAGCCAAGGTTCCCCATGTCAAACCAAACCTCAAGCCAGTAATAAAAGATCAACAACACTAAAAGCCAAGTGACTCACTACAAGGAATAACAGAACGCTCAGAAGAGAGAGACAGAAGGGCATGACTCAAGTGTCCAGCTTATTGTGCACAGGTCGCCTTCTGTGAGGTAGAGAATAGTCCTCAGACAACCACTGAGACACTGGCTCATGCACATTTACATGTTTCCTTTCCAATTCCTGATGCTGATCCCACAACCCCCTCGCACCTGCAAACTAATCAATTTAGTGCTCGGCTTAAATGCATATACAACCGAAAAAACCAATGCAAATGCAGTAAATGCAATCTATTTATACCTGAGACGTGTGGTCTAATAGCAATTGTGTGGTATCTACTGAGAAAGAAGAGAAAGATGATCATCTTAAGAAGAAATCCCACCTTCATATTAGACCTTCTCCATGCTCATCCCTCCCACCTCTATCTAAAATGCTATGCAAAACACTTCTAACTCTGCAACATGCATACTGGCTGCCCTTTATCAAGAGGATAAGAGTCGGAAAAGGACCCACTAATGAATAAAAATGAAGGAAAGAAGGAAAAAACCATTTAAATAATGATAACATGCATCATAAAAAATCTAGCTAACACGAAAATCTAAAAAGAAGAATGTGTATAGGCTAACATGTTCAGGTTCTTTTTGTTCTTTCTACAAGTATAATACTCAAAAAGAATAACTTTACAGTTTTTTTTTTTTTTTTATAAGAATAAACTTTACAAATTGATATGTCATTAATTATAAAATAATAACTTAGATCCGCTTGTGTCTATGCTTAGTGTCATCTATTTGTCACAACTAGTCCTAAGTTCGGGAAAAGGAGGAAGGTTGCGGTGGGTTAACGATCAGCGTAAAGTTTAGTCACTTTATTATGAATGATTCTAATACAGACACTTGTAAAGACATTCCCTAAATATATATATGATCAATCCTAACTAATTTGTTAAGGATCATAACTAACCCCAAAAATTTGTAATTATGATGATGATGTTGTTGTTGTTGTCATTGTTATATTTATGAGTAAAACTTAGGTACACTAGTTATTATTTAGGTGTAGCATATTAGGTTTTCTAATTAAATTCAAACTAATAATTGTTGAAGGACCTAGTAAATGCCATTGTCTGGACGAATAGTTACAAATCAGCAAGAAGACCATTGGGATACCCATCAAAGCCCACATTGAATGAGCCCAAAAGCGTTACAAAAGAGGCACTTATGCCACCATAAATAAGATACAATAGCTAGAAGAAAATATATATATATATATATATGCATTTCAAAACTAAACAAGGTACATACACATAAAATACTGATACTTTTACTACTCATTTTAGCTCTCACAACCAAGCCCTCTCTGCCAATTCCATTCATTGACTTTATCATCGGAGACTCTATGGCCGGCACCACACCAGTGTCCACTTAGAGAGGACTCTATTCTTATCCTTGCAGGTACGAAGACGAGCTAGTGCTCACCTATCTGGATGAACCTAATCAATTGAAGATCTTGGCATCATCAGTTTGGCGTTGTCTATGGGGATGACAATTTCGTACTTAGATTCGAAAGTGTAGTTCTATTCAACTTTAAAGTCCAAATGGAGTCCAGCACGCCCTAAGATTCTATAGCACTAGCCCTGCAAATCCAGACACTTATAGCCAGCATAGAGGAACTTACAAGACAAAACTAGGAGATGAGATTGCAACTTCAGCAGGAAGATAATCGCTACAGGACTTACTGGAATGATGATGAAGATAGCCATAGAAGGAATGACCACCAACGACCAAATACCCTTGAGGAAGCGAACTCAGACCTCCTTAGAAATGAGAAGAGAGATGGACGAGCTGAGAAGTATGATAAGGGAGAAAACATATCAAAACTTAGATGGAATGGTTAGGAGGACAGATTCGCCTTTCACAATGAGGGTCCTGGAATGCCCCATACCTTTAAAGTTTCGTCTCCCACAGCTCAAATCATTTGACGGTCTGAAAAATCCACTGCATCACATCATCACCTTCAAGACAACTCTGGGTCATTAATAGCTCCTTGACGAGATATTGTGCCATTCCTTCCCCACCACTCCAAAGGAGCAGCGCGAGTATGGTTCAGTAAGCTACCAACATCGTCCATTGACAACTTCGAGTAATTGGGAAATTCTTCTGTACGCCATTTTGTTGGTGGACAATACCCAAAAAGGCCTGCAGACCATCTGCTCACCATCAAGCAAGGGGAGAAGGAGACCCTGAGGTCATATGTGAAGTGTTTCACTAGAGAAATCCTAGAAATAGATGAAGCATGCGACAAAATACAGCTAATGACCTTCAAGGCTGGATTGAAATCCAGAGAGTTCGTGGTTGCACTTACAAGACGAAGAGAAGCCCAGAGAGAGAGAAGGAAAAGGCGAAGACCGAAGGGGACGTAAAAGAGAAAGGGGAGACCATCAGGGTACTAATGGAAATAAGTGAAGAGACGAAAAAACTCCTTAGACGATAAAATTTACCCCTTTGGTTATGCCCGTTGACAAAATTTTAATACAGATTAAGGACGAGCATTACCTTAAGTGGCCAAGGCTGCAACATTCATCACCCAATGTGTGTGGCAAGAAGAAATACTACCATTTCCATAAAGACCACGACCATTACACTGAAGATTGCAAAGACTTAAAGGAGTAGATAGAAGAACTCATTCAGAAGGGGAAGCTACAGAAGTTTGTGAAGAAGGGGGAATCTAGCAAATCTAAAAGTGATAACAAGGAGAAGCACAAAGTTGTTCCCAGGGATAAGGACAACACGATTAACTATCCATAAAGTGTGATAGGAGAAATAAAAATGATCATAGAAGGACCGTCCATAGGTGGATCTTTTAAATCCCTCAAGAAGTCATAATAGAGGCAAGTAAACAATGTCCAAAAGATACCACCCCTTAAGCAGAGAAGGACAGATAGGGACACCCTGCTTTCAGAAGAAGATGCCAGAGGTGTGAAGCAGCTGCATTATGACCCCTTGGTTATCATGTTCATGATATAAGGATTTAACACCAGAAGAGTCCTTATAGACAATGGCAGCTCTACAGATGTTATCTACCTCTTTGCCTTTCAGTAGCTGAAGGTAGACTCCGAAAGGTTACGACCTTTTGAGCCCCCTCATCAGCTTCAGTGGAGATCGGGTATACCCTAAAGGTATAGTGGCATTGAAGGTCACAGCAGAGTTTCACCCCCAATAGTTAACTCATCAACTCGACTTCCTGGTATTAGATTGCCCCTTCTTATATAACGTGATAATTGGAAGGCCCACACTCAACCGTTGGAAGGCAACAACGTTCACCTACTACCTAAAGGTAAAATTCCCAATGGAGAATGGCGTAGGCGAAGTAAAGGGAGATCAAGTGCTGGCTAGGGAATGCTACCAAGCGGTGTTAGCTACAAAGGAGAACCATACATAGATGATTGAAGAAAAGGAGGAAGAGAAAGTGGAAGCCTTGGAAACTGTGGAATTGGTAGATAAAGAACCAACGAAGACCACGAGGATAGGGACTACTTTGAGCGATCAAATGAAGAGAAGGCTAGTTCAATTCCTTAAAGGCAACTTGGATGTTTTTGCATGTAGTCATGAGGACATGTCAGGCATAGCAACTGAGGTCATCTAACACCACCCGAATGTAGATTTGGAGAGTAAACCCGTCCAGCAAAGGCGATGAGTTTTTGCCCCTGAACGAAATAAAGCAATCATGGACGAGGTAAACAAATTGCTAGTGGCAGATTTTATTCGTGAGGTCAAATATCCAGATTGGCTGGCCAATGTCATCCTAGTAAAGAAAGCAAATGGGAAATGGAGGATGTGCATAGACTTAGCAGACCTAAATAAAGCCTACCCAAAAGACAGCTTCCTCCTGCCAAGAATAGATCAACTTGTGGACTCCACAGTAGGACACAAGCTCCTTACATTCATGGACACATTCTCGGGATACAACCACACAGGGGCTCTAATGCTACAAGGTAATGCCCTTCGGACTGAAAAACGCAGCAGAGGTTAGTCAACAAAATGTTCAGTAAACAGATTGGGAGAAACATGGAGGTATACATGGATGATATGCTTGTGAAGAGCAAGGACGAAATTAATAGGAAGAATTGCAGCTTTCAATAGGTTTATCTCTAGAGTGACAGACAAGTGCCTACCCTTTTTCAAGACTCTGAAGCAAGCTTTCATCTAGACGGAGGAGTGCGGAAAGGCCTTTTAGGAGATAAAACAATACTTGAGCAACCCACCACTCCTGAACTTGTCAAAAGAAGGAGAAAACCTGTATTTGTATTTAGCGGTATCAGCCACAGCCATGACTGTGACCTTGATTTGAGAAGAGAATAGAACACAATTCCTTATCTACTATGTTAGTCAAGCCTTCCAAGAAGTTGAGGCAAGATACCCATGGATCGAAAAGATTACATTCGCTTTGATCGTAGCCTCATAAGCTGCGCCCCTACTTCTAGGCAAACCCTATCTTGGTAATGACGGACCAGCCTATACAAAAGTCAATGAACAAACTCGAAGCTGTAGGAAGAATGGTGCAATGGGAATCGAACTTAGCCAGTTCGATCACGAATACCAATCCAGAACAGTAATCAAGGCACAGGCATTGGCAAACTTCATTGCCGAGTTCACAATTCCTAATAAAGAAGAGGTCAAAGACGACTTAGAAAGATGGACGATAAAAACTGATGGTTCGTTAGCTTGAAAGAGAGGGGGAGTAGGGGTCATCATTATCACCCCAAAGTGAAATGTGCTCAAGTATAAGGTGTAACTTCAATTCCATGCCACCAACAATGAAGCAGAATATGAGGCCATACTGACGGGGCTGAGAATCGGGAAAGCAATGGGTGTCAAAAACCTACTCCTCCAAAGTGATTCCAACTTGGTGATCGGACAGATAAAGGGTGAATACGAAGCAACAGAGGATAGGATGCAAAGATACCTTAGGCTGACGAAGCACTTGGCTTAAGAATTTAATCAGGAAGACTTTATGCAGGTCCTTAGGAACCAGAACTCGAGAGCAGACTAGGTAGCAAGGCAAGCATTGTCGGAAGAAGGATTAATGCCCCCAAACCTAAAGGTAGAAGTCTAAAAGTATCCCGGCATTGAAGAATTCCTCACTCTCAGGGTTCAAAGTCAAAATGGCTGGATGGCTCCAATCCTATCTTTTCTTAGAGACAGACGACTCCTAAAGGATGTTGATGAGGCCAGGAAGATCAGAAAGAGAGCGGCAAGGTTCACGATCCTGAATGACACCTTGTATAAAAGAGGGTTCTTTATGCCCTACCTTAAATGCGTTGAAGAAGACGAAGCTAAATATATCCTCGAGGAAGTCCATGAAGGAATATACGGCAACCATATAGGCCTGAGATCCCTGGTAAGCAAGATCATTGGAACAGGTTACTTCTGGCCTACCATGCAGAAAGACGCAAGGGAGTTCTTTGAATGGTGCGACAAGTGCCAAAGATTCGGGAACATCCAGCGCATCACAGGAGAAAAGATGACAACCATAACATCCCTGTGGCCATTTGCTCAATAGGGATTAGACATCGTGGGTCCATTTCCTCAAGGTAAGAGACAAGTAAAGTTTTTGTTAGTTGCCATTGGCTACTTTACAAAATGGGTTGAAGCAAAAGCATTACCAAATATCACAGAGGCAAAGATATAGAACTTCATGTGGAGAAATATAGTTTGCAGGTTCAGGATACCATAGACAATAATATTGGAAACGGATTGCAGTTCGATAGCCAAGACTTCAGGAACTTTTGCTTGGGACTGAGAATCAAGAACCAGTTCTCATCTTCAGGACATCCGTAAGCCAATGGATAGATGGAAGTGACAAGCTGAACACTACTAAAGATCATCAAAGTTCAGCTGAAGGAGATGAAAGGTGCATGGCCGTAAGAATTGCCTAATGTCTTGTAGGCATACAGAACTACAACGAGGACTCGGACAAGAGAGATGCCCTTCTGGCTTACCTATGGCACCGAGGTAGTGATTCCATTCGAAGTAGGAGTCGCCAGCATGAGAAGAGAGGCTTTCAATGAAGAAAGTAACAATGATCAATTGAGAGTCAACCTGGACTGCTTGGACGAAGTAAGAGATGAAGTGTCCTAGAAGATGGCGAGATATCAACAAAAGATGGCTGACTATTACAACAAGAGAGTGAAGCTTAGAAGATTCAACATAGGAGTCCTCGTCCTACGCAGAGTCACACCGGTGAGAAAGGATCCAACCCAAGGGAAGCGTGGACTAACCTAGGAAGGACCCTATAAGGTTGTCCATTACTCGAGACAAGGCAGCTACCACCTGGAGTCAATGGACAGGAAAAAGTGACCATGGCTATGAAACATCTAGCATTTGAAGAAATATCATAAATAGACGTAAAGTACCATTGTATTCACGAAAGTAACATCTTCATTTGAAATAAAGCAATAAAAGCACTATTCAGCAAATGTTCCAATGGATTGTGTACAAATATAGAAAACCCAAAAAGGCTAAGTGATAAAATTCGTTAAATGGATGTAAATCACCGACGAAGCCAAAGTGATAAGAATCCTTAAATGGATGTAAATCACCCAAAATGGCTAAGTGATAAAATTCCTTAAATGGATGTAAATCACTGGCGAAGCCAAAGTGATAAGAATCCTTAAATGGATGTAAATCACCTAAAATGGCTAAGTGATAAAATTCCTTCAATGGATGTAAATTACCTAAAAATGGCTAAGTGATAAAAGTTCTTATACGGATGTAAATCACTCACGAAGCCAAAGTGATAAAATTCCTTAGACGGATGTAAATCACTGACGAAGACAAGTGATAAAATTCCTTAAGTGGATGTAAATCACCTAAAGGAGATCAAGTGATGAGATTCATTAAACAAAGGTAAATCGCTAACGGATATACGTCATTAACAAAAAGCGTAAGAGAATTCTCGCAAAAACACAAGTCAAACGCAGAATGTCAACATGACAACCATGAATGAATAGAAGAAAAACCATTAAAGGTATGAGAATAAACCATAGCATAAATATGTAAGTTTTCCCACGATCAATGATTAAAGCCCAAAAAATATTGGGCAAAAGGCATTGTCTTGAAAGAAAAATATAAAGCCCAAAAAACATTGGGCAGCCAAAAAATATATATATATATATATACTGGATATATTTTTAACTAAGCAGCAGCCTCGTCACCACCAGCTGCATCAGTATGAGTGTTCTCAGGGGCATTCCCTTTAGGAGCAGCAGCCACGGACTGAGAAGCCTCATCCATCTCCATCTCTTTATCCACCTCCTCGAGATCTAGACTCCTAAGTCCATACCAGAAGGGTGCTTGACGAGGTACCACCGGAGGAGTTCAAAACCCTTGTAATACCAACTGAAAAGAATAGTGTTGTACTCCTTCGTTTGTTGAAAGGCTTCAACAGCCTTAGTGGCAACAATCTTGACCCTCTACTTCGTAGCTTGGAGTTGCTCGTCCTTCTCCACAATCAGCTGCTTCTCAACCCTTAAGTCGTTGGCCAAAGCCTTAGCCTTCTCTTTGGCAATATTAGCTTCGTCCATAGCGGAGATGAGATCCTTCCTTAGCTTGGCATTCTTAGCCTCTAGAGCCTCCACTTTGGACCCCATTGATGCAGCATTCGCCTTGGTCTTAAGTACTCAGACATAATTTGGATCGTCTCTCCTAGCACCTGAAGAAGAGATTATGTAAGTCACGAAATCGTTAGATTCATGCGCAAAACCAGAAAAAGAAGAATAAGTGATACATGTACATCACCTGGTTGTGGATATGACAATCCATGATCTCATTGGAGGGCATACTCGAAAACACCTTAAGTTCCTCCGCGGTAAAAACATCATGCACCTTCGTCAAGGCCAGACCTGCATCGTCCTAGATGTTGGACAAGCGAGAACCCACCTTTTCCTTACCCTTGTCCGCAACACGTTGTCTCTTTGGATGAGGGGTGATTTCCTCCACCAAGGTTGCAGGAGAAGCAGCCCTCGTGGTTTCAGGGACGAAGGTAACAGGAGTGATCAGAGTTCCCTTCTCGACCACTCATACCATCTTTTTCCCCAAACTTGAGAGGGGCTCATTCTTCCTAGCCAGCATCTTGGCGTACAATTCTTGATTGAATTTGGTCATTATTTCTATGAGAAGATAAAGGATTAAAACCTCGGTGGAAAAAAAGAAGAAAAAAAAGAAGAGAACACTTACTCTTTTCTTCAATTTCCATAGCACACAGAACAAAAGGGGAAGGCTCTAGACCAAGGTAGTGACAAGCCAAAGTTCTCGAATCAACCAAGTTGTTGAAGTCGTCAATCTTCTTAGCGTATTCAATAACAGCTTTGATGCACTCCTTGTACCTGCTCTTGAGCTTTGTTGGATGCTTCTTAACTACATAGAAGCAAAAAATAAGAGGTTAGTAACAAACCAAGGAAAACAAAGAAGGAAAAAGGACATGCAGAAAAACAGTGCACCTAGACTTGGGGCTCTCCAACGATGAAGCAACCTAGGGACTTTGCCCCAAAATTCATTAGAAAGAGTTTCCTGATAATAGCTTAATTTTGCATATTTATATCATTATTAGAATGTGTAGGGACTCGGTTTAGGAAGGTTCCCCAACAATACATTTTTAGAGAGTGGGTCGAAGGGTTAGGCCCTCACAGACTAACAACGAAGCACAAGCCACCTTTTTCCATTGAAGGGGAGTGAGCCCAACTTACAACTAAGGGCAGCTCCTCGGCCCTCGTCCGAGGAGGTTTCCCCCCTTGAAACCAACATGACCTCCGAGTCATTCTATGTCCTCCTTTTGAGTAATGAAAAATCCCCCCTTAAACTGCTTTGCTCGCCTTTCTTATATGGTTCTCTCCCTCCTATCCCCTTCTTCCTTCTGTTGATCATCCATTGACCTTCCCTCTGACCGTCCGTCCTATCAGAGGCCTCATCTGTACTCGAGTGGCTCACAATAATCAATGTTACCCTGTCAAGGGGTTACATCCCCATTAATGCGGCCAGGGGGGTTAGATGAGCGCATTTAATGCAGAGGTGACAGCTCGCCTAAGGCTTGCTCCTTCGCCGTGCTCCCGGCACCGACGCGTGGCACTGGACCCTCTTCTCCTCGGATATTCAAGAAGTTCCCTCTTTGGCGGGGCGGTGCTCGTGTTCTTCCGAGGTCTCGGATGTCCGAGGACGGGGCCATCCTCGGATATGCTCCTCAGGGGTCGATCCTCACGCTTCCATCCTCGGACCCCTCATGCATCCTCGGAGCGGGCCCTTGGGCCTGGCCTGGAGTGGGCCAAGGCTATCTGATTTTTTGGCCCCACAGAAAGTATTAGCATACTTATTTCGAGTTAATTCATGCATTTATAGTTGATTTTGGAATAATACTGAATAATCAATTTTGTGCTTAATTGAATTTTAATGTGTGAATTTGTCTTTTATAGGATAATGAAATTAAATAAGTGAATTTGTGAAAAGAAAAAAAGCTAATGGACTTTAATTTTACAAGGGCCATGATGAAGTCAAAGAAGGCCAAACCAATTAAATTCAAGTCCAATTGGAGCAAGGAATCAAAGGAAATTTGCACCTAATCCAAGTCCAATTCGGATTAGGATTCTAGCTTGCACAATAGTTAGTATTTAGAGCATAAATTTTGGGTCAGATGTCCAATTGAGATGATTCAGGTTTGGCTAGAAAGCTAACTTAAAGGGTTACAACTTTGTCGTTTACCAAAAGTCCGAATTATGAAGTTAATTGGGCCAAAAACGTCGGTTAAATGAAACTAAAAACCTGAGATTTTCTCCAAACGGGAATTGAACTTGTAATAGGATTCCTTGACCTATTTAAAGGCTCTTTAGGGCAAAATTAGAGGAGAGCTACTGTAGAACATAATTTAGGTTTTCTTAGAGTTTCTTTACAATTTTTAGAGTTCTATTTGTGTTATGATTTGCTAGAAGCCTTGCTAAGGCAAGGGGTAATATCCAACCGTTTATTGGTATGTTCTTAACAATTATTTATTTATTTTAATGCTTTTGGTTTTATGTTTTTGATTGTTTTACTCATCTAGAAAAGTGTTTAGTTTTTTATAATCTTTTGATTTATCGTAGACTCCGGGCGTGTTAAATGCTTAACATTCTTTGCGAACTAATTCACTAGTTTTGTTTTGCCTAAAATCAATTTATTTCATGAAACTACCTTAGACAATTAATTCTTGAGTTTTTATTGTTAAATCATCCGACTAAGATCATCCTTCGTATAAATTTTAGTTGAGTTATAAAATAAATATTGTTAAGACTACTAATAGATGTGTTATGTGTGGATCCCTAAACCTTAGTGCCTTAATATATTGTTATTTTCTCTCAATTTAAATTAACTTTACTAAACTATCAAAAATCTTTTTAATTAAACTTTATTATTTTAGTTTTATTCTCTTGTGGTTTGCT
The DNA here is from genome assembly GCF_002906115.3 of Quercus suber. Lineage (NCBI taxonomy): Eukaryota > Viridiplantae > Streptophyta > Magnoliopsida > Fagales > Fagaceae > Quercus > Quercus suber. The sequence goes on along the minus strand of NW_027070649.1, from coordinate 4,300 downwards.
AATCAATTCCCTTTTTCCTATGGATTCAACCTCGGACTTACCGAGTTATTACTTCGTGACAATCCTACACTTGGGAGCATTATTTAAGTCGTAGCATCTCCCATCCATCCCCAGACACGAAAAAGAACCTTGATTTCCAGTATCGGAAGGGTGATGATAAATTAGTAATGATCCTAGCCTTCCTAACCCAGGGCATAAATTCGTAGTACTCGTACTCCTTTGATTCCTTTAAACGATACAAGTAAATGAATTCGTCCACCCTAATCAGGTCCCCTTCAGTAATGACCATCCATATTTCCATACAACTAATTACAATTCTCCACGAGTTTAGCATAAGTTGCCCAGGAGCGATGTTGAAATGATTCAGGAGCTCCATGATGAAGGGGTGGATGGGAAACCTAAGACTGCACTGGAAAGCTGCTTCATAAAAGCACACTTCCCCAAGCGAGAAATGAGAAGCCCTTTCCTCTTCGTGGGGAAGACGAATTCTAACCCCCATGGGAAATTGGAACCTGTCCCTAAACCTAGAGAGGGTGTTAAAGTCTAGGGCACACACCTCCCCGAGGGCATGAAAAGCCTTAACCTCTTTTCGGCTAGAAGCAGCGGTATCCACCTCCACCTTAATAGGGTCATCGCTAGATGACAACCCAGTCTCCAGTTCACTAGACCTCACCTCAGACATGACTCCTTGGTCACCCACAAACTCCTCAAACCAATTTACAGACTTACACAATAAAGGAAATAGATCAGTCAACACCAAACCTAAACCGTTGCCCCCCAAATACAAACCCTTCAATTGGAGGGCAATGGGTATGGAAAGAACCTAAAGACGCCCCTAAGCGTGCAAAAAGAAACAAAACAGAGGGACAGAGTTGCCTAATTTCAGAACTCCCAAGCATGGAAACTAAAGAAAAGAAGGAATAGATTTCTAAACAGAACGAGAAAAGGCAAAAGAATGTCGCTACAGAAAGAAAAAAGGAAAAGGAGAGAAAAGCGTACCTCTAAAACTCCAAAATCTCAAAAATTCAAGCTTAGAAAAAAGGAGACACCAAAGTTTGGGAAACTCAGAAAAAGGTGTGAAAATGGCAAGAAGTGAGAAGGTGGAGAAGAAAGCAAAGAGTTTTTAAAAAAAAGGAGCCTAGAAAATTGAAAACCAGTGGAAAAACCAAAAGCCCCTCGAACCAAACAAAGGCATCTGCCATTGTGAACACACCACATGGCCACAACACATATAGCGCTGCCACTATGCATTAAATGCGAATGAAACAAAATCCCAAGGGTCACGTCTAAACAAGAAACCTTCCATATTCTTGTGGTCATCATTACATGTAAGGATGACCACATAATAGGGGGGCAGCTGATGGATCCAATAAATGCCATTGTCTAAACGAACCCATCAGATACCATCGTCCACACAGACCCAGCATGGACAATGAAAGAGAAGCCATAAAGAGGGCATTCAATATCCCGAACGGTTACAAATCAGCAAGAAGATCATTGGGATACCCATCAAAGCCCACACTGAATGAGCCCAAAAGTGTTACAAAGGAGGCACTTATGCCACCATAAATAGGATACAACGGCTAGAAGAAAAGAGAGAGAGAGAGAGATATATATATATATATATATGCGCATTTCAAAACTAAACAAGCTACATACACATAAAATATTAATACTTTTACTACTCATTTTAGCTCTCACAACCAAGCCCTCTTTGCCAATTCCATTCACTGAATTTATCATCGGAGACTCCGTGGCCGGCACCACACCGGTGACCACTCAGAGAGGACTCTGTTCTTAACCTTGCAGGTATGAAGACAAGCCAGTGCTAACCTATCTAGATGAACCTAATCAACTTACAATCTCAGCATCATCAATCGTATTGAATTTAATTATACGTGGGGAAGATTAACACTACTAATATTTTACCGATTAATGCAAGTATGCAACCACATACTCATATTTAATCGAAAAACTTAATTTAATAGCCAAGTAAAATTCACTTAAGTAAAATATACTAGTTGTAGACATAAAAAATTTATGATGCATTCACAACCATCTAATTGATCATGGTCAAATTAATTTCTAATTGATGATGTGTCAATGATGGAGAATCAACAAATAAAATCAAGCCACATGTCAAGTCTTTGTGTCACCACCACTCACATAAAAAATGACACGTGTCCAAGCCATGGTAGCATCAAATGAAGAAAGCCACGTGGCAACGTCAAAAAAAAAGATTCACATGAAATGTTCTTATTAAATGTAAGACCAAAGTTAGAGTCAAATTTGAATTTGAATTTAAATTCAAAATTTGTAATTAATTCTCAATAACTACTGAGAGAAAATTCCAAATTAAATACTACTGAGTTGCTTATAAATAGGGGCTTCTCATATGAGAAAGGGGACAGACACTTAGAGAGAAAAATTCTACTGATACTCTGCCAAAATAGAGAGTCATCTCTAAGTCCAAAAAAGCACCCTTGCTCCCTCAAAAATCAAGCTCATTCCTACTTCTTCAAATCAAAGTAGGGATTTTTCCTTCAATTTAAATCAAGATCAAGCCAACGGCCCTCGCATCAAATCAAGTACGTTCAACTACTCATTCAACTTGGAGACATTAAGACACGACTCAAGATCAAGCTTTATAGGCCTTTGGATCGTAAAGTTTCTTGGAGATTGAATCAGATGAGTTTATTTTATTTTTTTCATTTGTTAAGAGTCACACAAAGGATTGTACTCACATATATACAAATCAATATAAATTGATAATTTGTTACACTATTTTGTGATCATGTGATTCTTCTTTAACGAAAATTGTGTGTACACTAGTGCTTGCTAAAAAAATCAGTTGTAAGTTCTAGTAGAAAAAAAGGTCAAGGAGAAGGTGCCCTAGTGGTAAGAGACTCGGGCTAACAAGATTTTAGTCTTGGGTTGTGTTCCTTTCGCTAATAAGCGCGGTGGTACCCATTTCTTTGTTGATTGCCCTAGGTGTGTAGGGGTCACCCCATCCTCCTACTCATTTTCTTTTTGGACTTTGTTTATTGCACAAAAGTTGTTTTATATAGTCCAAAAAATAATTGAAACTATAACTTCATGGTTTTAGTTGTTTTTTGACTATGTATAAAGATAAATGTTATGTTTATAATATTTTCACAATAAATTTTAAATGACAAGCTGTTACTATTTATTATTGGTAGGCAAAAACGTAATTTTAGTTGTGAGTTTAATATAGAATCAATAACAACTTACCACCTAGTGAAAGTATTGTGAAAATGTTGTAGAGCGTAGCACTCCTCATATATAAAACAATTGGGCAAATTATAGTAAACCCACCTATGGTTAGACCCATTTTCACGTTGCCTACCTATGGTTCAAAACTTAACACTTTACCTACTTGAGATTCTCTCTGTTAGAACTCTATTACCCACATCTATTAAAAACAAGGGTAAATAAGTATTTTTACTCCCCTTTTATATCTCTCTCCTCTTAAAACAAAAAATTCATACAAAAACTAAAGTAAACAAGATAAAAAAAAAATGTCATTTTTGTAAAAATTGTAAAAATTTGCTAAAGAACTTCAAAAACACAGAAACTTTAAGAACTGTTTAGTAGAGGGAGGCAATGTAATCATAGGCACACCATAACAAACTCCCTCCAACATAGAGTTCTGTCTTTGAAGGTCTTTCGAACAACCCAAATGAATGAATGGTTGGAAGCCTTAATAGCATGAGGCATCTCAACAAATTGTCCCAGAGCAAAATTGGGTTTACTTCTAAAACTAATATAGAGAACCAAATTGGGCTATTTCTCAGCCTTATCAGTAACATTTGTGTTATATGATGCTAGTCCTACAAGCCAAGCCTTTTTTCCCATCTCCTTTCTAATATAGTCTGCATAAGTTGGCTCTAATTCGTAGAAACTATTAACCAAAGATCCAAAAAAATTTCTTCATTGTTTGACATCTTTATCAAAATGCCCAGATTTGTCTCTCTCTGTTGTCTTTCTCTCTCTTGTCCACCAATAGTCACCACAACCACCTTTGAAACCCATAACCAATCGCAAACGACAACACACAACCACCACCAAAATCAAATCAACCACCACTACCACGCCAAAATCAAATAAACTGATAAACCAAAAAACTATTAAAAAAAAAAAAGACCCACAAAACAAAAACGAAGTCATTGTAGTCTAATATGAGATAAGCGGTGGCTACTATTTGGGTGTGTGTGTGTGTGTGATGAGGAGAGAGAGAGAGAGAGAGAGAGAGAGAGAGAGAGAGAGAGAGAGAGAGAGA
>NW_027070648.1:31822-43551 GCF_002906115.3 Quercus suber | reverse complement strand
TATATATATATATATAATATACACAATTTTTTATCACTAAATGTAATATATATTACATTTAGTGTACTAAATAATTACTTCTAACTTAAATGAATTAAGTTCTACATTGGTATTGAATTGATGAATTCCACAGTGAGTCAACTGATTCACCACCAAATTGGGAGGTGTTTAAGCAAAAGAGTGGCAGCTTGGTAAGAACTATAGCAGACTGAGACCAAATTTTCATAGCCCCAGAACTCATACAAGCCCTCCACGATTAAATGTTTTGCATTCAAATAAAAGTCTCACATTTAGCAAGTGGGTTTGGCAAGCTCCACTCACAAAAAGAAAATCCCCACCGCCATTTTAAAAAAAAAATTATGGTTACCATACTTTCAACAAATAAGCAAATTATTAAAGCGCATCTAACCAAACTTTGGTATTTTAAGAGGAAAACTGGGGTTGAAAGTGATTCATTAGGGTTGAAGATGGCAAGTCTATTATATGATTATTGAGCTAAATTGACAAATAAAATTATGATTAATCAAATTGCACTAAACAACTTTGATAGTTGAGAAAGACTCACACACACACACACACACACACACACACACACATATATATATATATATCTTTTTTTGTTTGCTTCAAGAGGAAGTGGATATTTAAATAATAATGTCTTTGATCATATTGAGCATCAAAAACCAATCTATCATCAATTTGATTTAAATAGCCCAGACTTACTCTAGAATTATCAATCCTTTGCATTATCCATTTTGTTTTAAACCGTCTTTCAATTACTTTAGAATTAAGAATTGTTTGTATCAATAAATAAAAAGTATTTGAAGTTCTGGGTATATAACTCAATTCACAGAATAAATTTTACTAAAAGTCAGGTTTTTGTAAATTTAATAATTGATGATCCAATATAATAGCCAATTAGCCATACACTTGGCTTCAAAACTGTTCTAGCTTGAATGAATAGCATATTTTGTTTTACAGGCAAGCTAGCATACTCTGGTGGTATATTTGGCACAGGAAACATGAAACCAATAAATTTCTTGTAATAAATACTCATCACATATGGAGCTTGACATTCAAACTGAAACAAAGGGTCATTTTCATAATAAAAAAAAGATAAACAAAGTGATGAGCCATCACATATTCACATGAGTTCCCCCCTCACATAAATTTCCTTATTTATGTGTTATGTACTATCTAAATTTGTATAGTCTGACTATGAATAGCTACTGGTATAAAGTACATCAAAATATCACTATTGGTGATAACATATGAATTTGATCTTGTGTTTGTGAGTCACTGGACTTCATCCTATTGTAATGGAAAGTGTGGAATAAAAAATACTGATAGAGTGAGACAAGTGTTGGGAGATGAAATATGAAAGAGAGGGGAAATATGTATTTTCATCTCATTAAAAAATTGTGAGGGCAATTCAGCAATTTTGGCCAAACCAGAAACAATGCATTCGGCCATTAATTTGTTAAAAATAATAAATAAAAAAAAGGAAAAAAAAACGTCTTATCAATGTTTCCAATCTTTCACGTTTCCAATTTTCCACATAAAAGTTGAGCGATTAAAGTCAAGTGACATAACATGTTCTTCTGACTCTAACCTTTAAGTTATAAATTAATGAACCATTTTAAGAAATTTAATACATATTTACATAAAATTGTTTTTTGATAATTAGAATAATTTGTTAAGAAAAAGGAAAAGAAAAAAAAGTGTCTTATCAATGTTTCTAATTTTCCACAGAAAAGTTAAAAGAATAGAGTCAAGTGACATAACATGTACTTTTAACTCTATCTTCTAGGTTCTAATGCTCCTTTTTCATTATTGTAATTATCAAAAAGCAGTCTCTTATAAGAAGAAGCCATTACAACTACTTCATCAATGGGTGACCTTGACAAAAACCTTTTAGAAAATAAATATATATTTTTCATCCACATAAGATATTTATTCATGTTGAAGGGTGGTTTTGTCATGTAATAATTAACCATGATAATAATAGTTAAAATTTTAATTATTTATTTTCTAAATAAATTTGTAAACTTTGTATTAGGTTATTTGAAACAATATATAAACACACATAATTTTTAACCTTTGAGAATTGTAATTTTTGAGTGTAAAAACTCTAAAAATGTATGGCACTTGATATGTAAATTTTATAGCAACTGAATAGGTCTTGATATGAAAATTCATGACTCTTTAATCGAAAATTTGCACCACTTTGTAAGTTATGGATTCCCATCATTGTCAATTGTCATGTTGATGTTAGGACCCACTCTACAAAGAAAGAAGAGCCTGCTTTATTTTCATCACATGATGGTCACATCTCATGCAATCATAGATCAAGATATATCAATTTCATAAGCTAAATTTACCACCTAAAATATTATATATATATATATATATATATATATATATATATATATATATATATATATATATATTATTACCTTTGAATTTCTTAACTAAACTGATTTTATATTCAATTCTATAATTAATCATGATCTTATTATTTTCCACTATATTGAAGGTTCATGCATGCACCTCAATTCAGAACCTCAATTTCACACTAATATATTTAATTAATTTAAGGGAATGTCAAACATAGTGTGAAAAACCTCAAAATCGTACATTCACAAAACCCCAACCTCAAAATTCTTTCAATTCATATTACACAGTAAGTTTCAAGGGAATTTACATCACCCAGTGTTATGACTTTTTATTTATTTATAATTATTTGACAATCTTTACATGTGTCACATGAGTGGTAGAAAATGTCTATTAATTGGCCTACAGTTTCTATGACTTGAATTGTTTTCCATTGACTCATTGTCTTTAAAATAAAATATAAAATAAAATAAAAAAAAAAAACAAAAATGAAAGAGAATACTTGTCCATTTAAGGCATTAACTAATGCATTTTACTCCCATTCCGTTATTTAGACAACAACAATGTTAGGGGTACAACTTTTATCATCATAAAATTTATCCATATAGATTAGAGTAAATATTGTTATGAATTAATATTGATGTTACTTGTATTCTACATCGATAGATCATGTAGTGATTTTTTTTTAATTGTGTTTTTAGAAAATACCCCCACCCCCTCCGAAAAAAAAAAAAAAAAAAAAAAACTTATTTAGAAAGCCCAAATATTTTCTTAAAAATAATTAAGTTTGTCAATTTTTCAACTTTCCAAGCATCCATATAATTAATGCTCATACAATATTTCTCTTTATTATTATTATCTTTTTCTTTCCTTAACCTATTGAGAGGGAATAATCTTGGCCAAATCATCTTAATTAATCATGTTGGATCGATCTCTACAATAATTTCTTTAATTAAAAAAAATGTCTTTTAAGAAAAAAAAAAAAAAAAAAAAACCAGAGAGAATATCTCTCAAATCAATTGTACTCAAGTCCTATTAGACCATTCCACACGTTGCCAAACCTACATGGCCTTCATGAGAGCTTTGTCTCACTAGTTCTACCATAGGTCTATAATCTTATGGCTTTATTTTTTATTTGACCAACTTAACATGCCTCACATAAGTGGCAGGAAATTTCAATTGGCCTATAGTCTCTCTATGACTTGAAAAGTTTTCCATATACAAGAGAATACTTGTCCATTAAGGCATTAACTAATGCATTTTGCCCCATTCCGTTATTTAGACGGCAACAATATTAGGGGTACAACTTTTATCGGCATGATATTTATTCAAATGGATTAGAGTAAATATTATTATGAATCAATATTGATGTTATTTGTATTCTATATCAATAGATCATGTCAGTGATTTTTAAATTTTTTTTTTATAGAAAATACTCCCAAAAAAAAAAATATTTAGGAAATACAAATATTTTCTTCAAAATAATTAAGTTTGTCAATTTCTCAACTTTCCAAGCATCCATATAATGCTCATACAATATTTCAATTTATTATTATTATCTTCTTCTTGTTCTAAAACCTATAATAGTGCACTTAATATTTTCAACTAGTAACCTAATGGTCCGTTTGGATTAAGGGGAGAGGGAGAGGCTGTTTTTAGGCAACTCTATTATACTCCCCTCTAGAGCCCCTCCCTCCACCCTTAATCCCTAAGTTAGACAAGCATGGTCCATTCTGTAGAATTGTGCAGATTTTTCTAAACTGGAGATTAGAGTCATTAGACCATAGATATAATATGTCAGCAAATTGACAATAGCCATGGTGCTAAAAAGTCTACAACCTATAGATTTATAATAATTATTCTACACTATTAGGCCAAGACATTAATATAAGTTTATTTTAGTATAGGCATGATTTAATATGTTATCCCACAATAAAAATAAATGAATTTACTAGTTAAACTAACAAAGAATTCATCTTCAATTTGTAAAGCAAAGTGACCAAACCTTTATTGATAGAACACAATTCTAAGAGTGTACAACACAAATTCAAAACCAGAATAAAACATAAATTCTAAGAGTGTAGAACTTGCGCCTTGATCAGTTTTAAATGATAAAAATGAACCTACTTTGTAATCTATTTTTAATAATTTTTCCATTCATGTTAATTTCCCTTACTCGGTCAAACCCTGCATTGACTATGAAAACGAAATACCAGCCACCAGGGAAAGCTCATATATATGCATGGTGCCAATGTGCCTAAACCATAGCATTTAGGCTCTATTAGTGACAAATACTAATTGGTTAAAAAATAAAAAGTGACACACGATAAATATAAGACTACATGCCCAACTTTTATTACAACAAAGGCTAGCGTCAAAAGCGTAGTACTGAAGACTAAACAAATTTCATAATAATTGATTGATTGGAACATTACTTTCAAGTGGCTCCTTCAATATTAATGATACTACTTTTACCTTGAATCAATCACATCACACTATGTTAGCTAATAATTGTGAAAAATGAAAAAAATGAAAAACTTTTGCCTTTCCTATATTTCTTTTAACTAAAGTCCATTCGGAATCTATTTGTTTTATTGAAATTGAAAACTTTTTATTAAAAGTATTGTAAATAAAGGTAAAAGTTATCTAAAATAATACGGTAGGACTTATGAATAATACCAAAAAGTGCAGTGAGACTCATGAATAATAATAATAATAAAATAAATAGTAAAATAAGTTGGCAAAAATAATCTTTACCAAACGGACACTAAGACATAAACACCAATTTATTTTCTTTTCTTTCCTCGTTTACAATGAACTCAAATTTGCATAACACTAATATAAAAGATTGGTATCACCAATTTTTATTCTTCCCTTTGCTTTATTATATATAGATTTGCTTTTCGCGCTAGAATAAACAAATATGTGCCTGAAGACCGAAGATGTTGTTCAAACGTGGAATTCGTTAGTTTTTTCTTATTTAAACTTACTGAATATTTTATTTTATTTTATTTATTTATAGGTAAAATTACTGAATTGTTTTGTTGTAATATTATTTCATGATCATTTCCAATTTCGGTATTCTATACAATCAAGCCATCATTCAAATAAGTCATGTTAATTAGACTTTGGCAGTGTGGTTATGCTTAAATCATACCTTCTAATATTACTCCCTCAATTAGCATCAGATGATTAAATTGGTCTTTTCTTTTTCTTTTTTTCTCTAAACCATACCACATGAGCTATTCATTTTTTTTTTTTTTTTTAAGTAAACATGAGCTATTCATTTTTCAAGGTAACATTGTGCCTAAGAACAACGTCCATATATGCAAGGAAAATGTGGCCCTAAACCATAGATTTGAGCTCTATTATTGAGACATACTAAATGTTGGTTAAAAAAAGAAAAAGTGATTAAATGCTAATTTTTTTTTTGAGAAGCCGATTAAATGCTAAATATAATATGCCAAACTTTTATCACCATCTCAAAAGGCAACAAATTTCATAATAATTAACATGTCCTATTGTGATTGAAACATCATTTTTACTAGGTCCATCATTAATGATATATTTTTTTATTTTTTATCAATCACATCACATTATGTTAGTAGTAGTAGTAAAAAATGATAAAAGTCCTACAAACTTTATTACATAAATTAATGTGGTAATAAATATGATTTGGGAATTTTGATAGCATAGTAAATTAAGAAAAATTCAAAAAATACAACATATTTTACTATATAACTTTGCAAATTATGTAACAATGAATTTGATTGGTAAATTTTCAAAAACATAAAAAATAAAATATGAATAATTTTTTTTGTAATTAGTAACACGTACATAAATTTGTATAGATTATATAGTAAAATTAGTAACATATCTATCATCACACATATATGAATGTTTGAATTGCTATTTTCTAATTGGCAGGACATCAATTATTTTGTAAAAGTTAGATGGTAAAATTTATAACATCCCTAATATAGTCAACAAAAATTTATTTCCCTAGACTGATTGGCATCAAAATGACCATATATAATGTGTTTTTTTTTTTCCTCATTGACATCCTAGTGCACATATTTGGACTGCACATGTCCTAATCTAATGCAGAAGATACATTTTTGTTTCCTTCACACACATTATCAATCAGTCTCAGACACAGACACCATCATATGTAATAAGGCATGCCTGAGACACATATGAAAGTTGGATTCATGAGATAGATTCTTGAAGGGCATGTTAGTCACTCAAAAAATAAAAAAACAAAAATATTGGATAAGCTTTTGCCCTATTTGGTGCTCAATTGCACCTGCAAAAGCATCCACGCTTTGCACAAAAACTACTACGTCTTGTATGGAATTTTAGCAAATCACTATTCCCCACGTCATTTTCTCTCTCCCTCTCTCTCACTCTCACTCTCTCTATATAGGTAGACAAAGACAGAAAGAGCTATTAAAGGAGGAGAAGTAGTACTAGAGCTATATGAGCAAAGTTTGTTTGGGATTAGAAAAAAATTCCAAAAACTAACTAGCAGGAGTGAGTTCCAAAGCCAGGTCTGTGCTTGCCTACCTCATCACATCTCTTCTAGTTGTAGAATTTATTTCAAAGTAGGTGTAGTTTTGAATTCATCTCTTGGATCTGTTTTCAGACAAAAGAATATTTTGTCCAAAGCCAGTGCTGTTTCTTAAGCTTATTTTCTAGCTTTTCCGTGGCTTTTTATGGAAATATTTTTTTTAACCCCTCAAAATGATTAATGAAAAATTTGCTTGATGTTACTGATTTTGTTCTTTATATATATATATATATATATATATATATATATATATATAAATTTTTTTTTTGGGCTTCTAGAGCTCTCGGTTTTATGTAATAAGTTCATGATGGTGCTTTATAATTTCAGTGCTAGTTCTTAAGCCTATTTTCTAGTTTTTCTTTTTCTTTTTCTTTTTTTTCCACAAAATGATCAATGAAAATTTGCTTGATATTATTGATTTTGTTATTTTTATGTACTTTTTTTTGGGTTCTAGAACTCACGGTTTTATGTAATAAGTTCATGATGGTGCTTTATATTTCAGTGCTAGTTGTTTCTTAATTACTTATTTTCTAGCATTTCCTAGGCTTTGTATGGATATGTGTTTCTTTTCCTTATTCTTCTGTTTTTTCCCCTCAAATGATTAATGAAAAATATTAGGCCATTGGTTCAAGTCTCATGCCAAGTTTGAGTCCTAATATATATTTTTCTGATTTTTACAACAAAAAATTCTCAATTTTCTTAAGCTGATCTGAGTTGATTTTGACATTTTTCTAGTCTTTGAGCTTCTCAATCTCATGTAGATCATGGATTTGGTTAGTGTAACCATAAAACCCTAAAAACACACACATGTACAACACTTGCACACAAAGACACAAACACAAAAAAATCGTAGTCATTTTACTGTAGGATCTGGCTTTGTTATTAGGTCAAGTGCATGTTTCAACAGTAGTTCATAGCCCTTAATTTATGCTTCTCCTTAATATTGAAGTAATTGTTCACTGTCTATGACGTCATTTCTTCTTAATATTTGACATTCATTCAACACATTAAACCAATACCTTTTGTCAATTCTGCAAACTCGTTTTGGCAAGCATCAATTTTCTGTTGCAACTTTCAAACTAATCAACTCTACATTAGTTGAAATGTTTAATTACACACATCAAAGACAATATTTGTGTAATATTCTCATATTGAACATATAAAACCTACTGATTTTACTAGAGAAAGTAACATATAACTACATGATGTCACTTGCTAATGTGTTTAGGCCTCTCAGGTTGTGCAATGGGGAGAAGAAAGATTGAGATCAAGCGGATTGAGAACAATACAAAACGCCAAGTCTCCTTCTGCAAGAGGAGAAATGGACTCTTAAAGAAAGCTTGTGAACTTTCTGTCCTATGCGACGCAGAAGTGGCTCTTCTCATCTTCTCCAGTCGTGGACGGCTTTATGAGTATGCAAACAACAGGTGAATTAACCTCACATATCTTCATTTTCATTGTTTGTCATGTTTCTCTGCTCATTGGGTGAAAATAGCTAAATCAAACATATATATTTGTCTTGTGGGATTTCCTAATTCATCTATAGATCATGTACTTATTTATTTTTCTTTTGACATTGATACCATGGATCTTTATAATTTTATGTTTATTCGGTATTTCTACAAATAAAAAATTAATAAATTCTAAGTATATATATTTTATATGTGGAAATTATGGTCTTCTTTTGTGTCATGACTTGTGTAATGATCTAATTAAAAGACGAGTGAGGGCAGAATGTATTCAAAATAGGTAAATGAAAGTGAAGATACAAACATGGAGTTATAATTAAGTAGTATATTATGATATTTTATGAGCTTAAACAAATTTTTGGAAGCCATTTTTTTAAAACATGGCTAGTTAATATATATATATATAGAGAGAGAGAGAGAGAGAGAGAGAGAGAGAGAGAGAGAGAGAGGGTTTTTTTGGCGGGGGAGACTAACAATGATTTGTGTAAGCATCATTCATGCTGCTTCCTAGAAAAAAGGAAAAAAATAAAAAAACAAAGTTGCAGTTATCTCTTAAAACAATATATTAGAATTTTCATATGATATTCTTTGAATTGAATTACTTTTTAAGAAATGTCTGTATTAATGTGTGTATATTAATATGGAAAAAGGGAGTTTCAAATCCCATGAGATGATCTAGAAACAGGTATCTTTAACTTGGAAAACGGGCAGTGGAGTTGTGATGCCTATTATGCCAAGAACTTGGTTGATACCGTTTGAGTTTGTGTGGAACAATTGAGTTAGGATGCACGGACACTTCATTTAGGGTGTCATACTTGTATCATATTCGTGTCTTATCCGTATCATACTAATATTATACTTACCGTTTCATATTATAGTTTTTTAAAAATTGCTTGTATCACTATGTTATACCCGTACCTGTATTACCCGTATCCATGTCCGCATTCGAGGCACAAACCTTTTCGCTTCATCCACCACGATTAATAGTTTATAACTTGGAGAGCAAATAGACATTTTACATACTCTCCTCACTCTCACTCTCACTCTTGCTCTCACTTTCTCAGATTTGGCTTTGTCGTCTACAGGAAAAATGAGAGAGATCCTTCATTTTATATACCCAGCGATATGGATTAAACTATACACGAAAACCAATTGGTTTTGCTAACAAAACAACAAGAGAATTACATACAAATGCAAGATATCCATCCAAGCATTAATGAAAATAATGCACTGCTGCATCTCACAGTGTGTTCATATGTACTCAAAGTTGATTTATAAGACTGAGATGCATGAAGAAAAGGCATGCGCAACAAATTCCCAGATGCAGCTCTAGCAGCACTTTTGCATAAAAATACATATGTTTACCAACAGTGACCATAAGAAACAAATCATTGCTAGATGTCTTTTACACTTATTTGATTTCACTTTTTAGATTTGTGATCTTTGAGAATCTAGCAGTGTAAATAAAAAGGTTGCAGAGATTCTGATCCTTTTTCCTCTTCTGTTGTNCATACAAAGTTTCTTGTGCATCACTCAAGTTTGCTTCAATCCCTAGAAAATTGAGAACAAAGCACACTATATGATAAAATCGATAGAACAAAGTTTGGCAACAAACTTGACTGTAGACTAAGTCTACAATTCTATTTAATATATTTTTATTAGATGTGAATTTTGACAAATCTATCATTGGATTACTTCTTATTATATTCTACATACTTGCAAAATTTCAATAAAATTAAAGATTAATAACTACATTATCAATCAAATGTTTCAATTTTGAGTTTTTGTAGTCTAAAATTATATATAAAAAATAAGTTACAGATTGAATAGTAAATAAGATCTGATTGGCATAAAATTTAACATATTTTATAAAAACATAAAGAATATATAATTCAACAGTTAAATTTTCAAAATATATAGTCATGTTAATTTGTTTAATGTGAGTTGTAACGCTACAACAAAGTTTGTATTTAAACTTTGTCCAAATCAACCTATATATTACAAAAAGCTTAAGCGTAGTATTTAATATTGTTACGCTCAGATTGAGCCACATCAGCTACCATATTATTACAATTCTTTTTTCTGAATTTGTCCTACAATTTAAAATAAGTTTTCTTAAATTTAAAAATACTAATAAAAAGAAAATAATTCCCAACCTTTTGTCTTCCACGGTTACAATTCTAGATGACAGCCCTTTGTCTTCCACGGTTACAATTTTAGATGGCAACCCTTTGTGTTCCATGGTTACAATTTTAAATAGCAACCCTTTGTGTTCAACGGTTACAATCTCAAATGGCAACCATTCAGCTTCCTAACACTAGACTTTGGCTTTCTAACTCCTTCATCTCTTCCTCTCTTCACACTATATTAATACTAAAAAGTTGGATGATTCAGTTTAGGTATCTCTAAATCTCAGTTGCTCTTGACCTCTATTATTGTAGTTGCCTGCATAATAGTTCAATGTAAGGATTAGATTAATATTGTTTTTTTTCTTTTTTAATTTTGTTACTACCTCTTTTGTGTTGTGGGTCATATATGAGTTTATATGTATCTAGGTTGGGTATTTGTATTGATAGATTATTGTTTATTTCTATGTTTAAAATTGATTTGGGTTTTTTTTTTTTTTTTTTTAAATGTTTGAGACAGTAACATTATTGGTTTATATTGTGTAATCCGTGTGATAGAGTTTTAGTAGTTTGAAAATTGAATGATAGAGTTTTAGTACTATCATGCCTGTAGAAATTCAATTAAATGATGTAATCCGTGCTAAAGAAATTCAATTTGCTAACTACTAAAATACCTTAGCAAATTGAATTATAGAGTTTAAAATTCAATACTATACTTAGAACACGATACTTCTCCTTTTTTCTTGGTCTCCTCATTTAAGTGAATCACTCCTTCATCATTGAAATCGATTTAAAATTCCTTCTATTAGCTTTGATTGTACTCTTAGCTATATCATAAAAGACTGTTTTTTTATATAATCTTTTTATGGTAATTATCGTCATTTTTGTTGTAGTTGAATCAAAATAAGATTAAGCTAGATCTGCATAATTAATAGTTGTTGCATCTTCTTCATTATCACAAGTTTAAGGTAGAGATTACCCTCATCAATAGCTGTTGCATCTTCTTCATTGCCAAACTTGATCATCTTGACAAACCTTTTATTTATCTGATTGTACCACATGTATTTATTTACTTTTGGATTCTATTTGATTGTAAGATTTTTATGTCTTTTGATATAAATTAACTAGTTGGTATGCTAGCCAAACCGCTTGCTTCTTCAGTTTTTTTTT
>NW_027070648.1:0-30787 GCF_002906115.3 Quercus suber | reverse complement strand
TAAGATTTTTATGCCTTTTGATATAAATTAACTAGCTGGTATGCTAGCCAAACCGCTTGCTTCTTCAGTTTTTTTTTTTTTTTTTTTTTTAATCTTTTACTTTGCCTCCAACACTATCGTAATTGGTTGTCTCTTTAAAGGCATTTCCTGTCTCCATCACTATATATATATATATATATATATTGTTTTGTAGGATCCAAGCAAGAAAGAGTTTAAGATGCTTGCTATGTTATTCTTTCAAATTTTTTACAGCATGAACAACACAAACAACTAAGGATAATGACATTTACTAATATTTGTCTTTTAATTTAAATGGTATTTTTCATAACTACTTTGCTTGCATTCATTAGATTTCATTTTTAGTAATTTTCCCATGCATCGCACGGGTTAGCGACTAGTTATAATAATTTACACTTCCCTTTTATAAAAGACTTTTTTTTTTTTTGAGAAACTTTTTGATTGACATGTAATATAACTAATTCTCAAATAAAATAAAATCTAATGAGTATTATACCTAAACTATAAAGATAATTTCTTACAAATTTTTTTTGATATAATAAACTTATAATGTACTTGCACGCGGGACATCCTCCTCTCCAGTATAGTTGAAAAAAATGTGAGTAAAATATAAATATATCTCACGTAATATGAATCTTTGTTGGTTTAGCAGTTAGCAGTTATTACCCAAATTAACCATGCATCCTAGCCTTGGTTAATAAGATTTTCAATCTAACAAATTATACAGGCATGCAAAATCTTTAGGGAATGATTTGTAAAATGACTAATGAGGAGCAATGAGTGACAACCACATTGTCTACAGTAGAGCCACTGGCAATGTGTTGAGTACGAAGTTTGCCAGAAATGAGAAAACTACATTGTAATCCCTACGCTGGAGCCAATTATTTCTCAAACATCAATCATCACCATTTTTACAATTACTCCAATTGAAGCAAAGTATCATCTACCTCCCATTCTACACTCTGTTGATCTGCTGTGCCAAACTCGAGTTATTTTTGCTTTTTGGTCACCAAGTCAAAAAGGCCATGCTCATGGGTCTTTACCCTCCTGAACCAACCATTAATTTCATCACCTCTTCAATTCTTGATTGTAAGAATGTATCTTATACAGCCTACAATGAAAATTCCGTTCTTTTCCTGGCTTTACTTGATCACCATATGTTCACTGTTTGTCAACTTTGGTGTCTTTGTCGTGTCTGACCAATGTCTTCATGATCAGCGAGATTTGTTGATCGGATTGAAGAACAACCACAAATTCAATAGTACTCTGTCCACAAAACTGGTACTCTGGAATGAGAGTCAAAATTGCTGTTTGTGGAAAGGTGTAACCTGCAGCGAGGAGGGACGTGTTATTGGTCTCAACCTGTTCAACGAATCCATGTCTGGTAGACTTCACAATTCAAGCCTTTGCAGTCTCCAGTATCTCGAGAACCTGAATTTGGCTTATAACAAGTTGAGTTCTTCTCTGGTTCCATCTCAGTTTGGCAATCTGACGAATTTGATTTATTTGAACCTGTCAAACGCTGGCTTTGAGGGGCAGATTCCCATTGAGATTTCGAACTTGAGCAGGTTGGTTACCCTTGATTTGTCTACCAATTCTTATTTGAGTGATTCTATGCTGAAAATTGAGAAACCAAATTTAGCTACGCTAGTTCAGAATTTTGGGGAGCTAAAGGAACTTTATCTTGATGGTGTAAATATATCAGCACCAGGGAATGAATGGTGTCAGGCCTTATCTTCTTCAGCACCAAATCTAAGGGTGTTGAGCATGTCTAATTGTTATCTTTCAGGGCCTTTGGATCCGTCTTTTTCAGAGCTTCAGCCCTCTCAATTATTCTTCTGGTAATCCCTTAAATGCTCCAGTTCCAGAATTTTTTGCAAATTTCTTAAGTTTGACGTCCTTGAATCTCGTTCATTGTGGATTGAATTGAACATTTCCAGAAAATTTCTTTCAAATTCTTACACTGCAGACGCTTGAATTATCAAATAACGAACTACTTCAAGGGGCACGTCCTTATCTTGCGATCTAACAAATTTTATGGGTCCATTGATTGTGGGGGGCTAAACACTACTTGGCCAATACTTAAAATTGTTGACCTCGCTTCAAACAAATTTACTGGTCGGCTTCCCAGAGAATCCCTTTCTGCCTGGAAGGCAATGATGGATGATGCCCAGTCACAATTTGAACACCTCCAATATGGAAAAATAGAAGTCATGGGATGTTATTATCAAGATGTGATAACGGTTACCAATAAAGGTCTAGACATGGAGCTAGTTAAGATTCTAACTCTATTCACTTCAATTGACTTATCCTGCAACAATCTTGATGGGCCAATAACAGAAGAATTAGGAAAACTCAAATCGCTACTTGTTCTCAACTTGTCGCATAATGCTCTTACTGGCCACATTCCACCATTTATGGGAAACTTAATTCAGCTGGAATCATTGGACTTGTCAAGCAACAAGCTTACTGGGGAGATCCCTATGCAATTTGAAGATGGTCTAACTTTCCTTGAAGTTCTAAACCTTTCATTCAATCAATTGGTGGGACAAATTCCAAATTTGAGGCAATTTGCCACATTTTCGGAAGCGTCCTATGAAGGGAATGAAGGATTATGTGGATATCCTTTGAATAAAAAGTGCACTCTAGGGCCAAGATCGTCACCTCCACCATTTCAAGAAACTCATTTGAATTCTAAAGAAATTCATTTGAATTTCATAAATGTTGAACTATGATTTATTTTTGGTTTTGGGATTGTCATTTGGCCCCTTATGATTTGGAAGAGGTGGGGTAGATGGTATTTCAAACATGTTGATGACATTCTTATCAGAATCTTCCCTCAACTGAATCTTGGAATTAAATACCGTCGAAGACGAGCACGCATAAATCAAGGGCGGAGGCACTAATGATACGGTAGTTGCGGCAAAGTGTGTGGTACTAGTGGCAGTTTATCTTTGTTTGGCTTGCTTATTTTATGGCTAATTTAGTTGGTTAGGTATAAGTATCTAATTTTCCAGTTATTTTCTGATTTTTCAGTTATTTGAATAAAATTCCATATCACTCTTCTAAAAAAAAAGAGGTTGGGTGTAAGTACAACTTTTTAGAGCGTTACCTTTTCGGTATGTCATGCAAGAGCTGTTACTTCTTATTTAATTTAATGTTTTCTCTTTAGGTTTTGATGCATTTGGAATAAAAGCTGCAGTAAAGAAGAAAATCAAAGAGATTGTGTAGGTATATAAATTTGAACGAGATTGCTGAGACATGTTTACATGTGGGTTTCTCTGTTATCATACTATGCAATCTTTGCATTAATAACATATTTTTGTCTGACTAAATTTGCATTCAACAAGATGTGGTGACTTTCTTTAAAAAAAAAAAAAAAAATTATAAAACAAAATATAATAAAATATGTGTGAAATATATACTGACCTGCAGATGTTCTAAGCATATTGGGCGCGAGGCTCTGCCATAGAAGCTTCAAAATCGATGTAGAACATGTAGTCAAAGTACCTGCCCCCAGCATAAACAATTCAGTATACATGTACATGTACTACCATTCCTGAAATCCTAGGGCTGTTTTTTAATATGATCTTGAAAACTCCTTTAGAACCACTTACAGCACTTAAATGAACATATCAAAGTCTGAATAACTGATGTCAATTTAAAATTTTCATTATGTTGCCACACTAATCAAGTTGCCATCATTTGTCCTTTTTTTTTCCTCTTTTATGAATTTTTGGTGGCTAATTGATGTTGCTTATCTCTACCGGTATAATTTTCATTAAATTATTTAAAAAAGAAGAAAAAGAAGAAGAAAATAATTATCACATGTACATAAGCTTTACCACCAGTTAATATGCATATAAACTCTATGATAGCTTAGATATCAGATTACACAATTGCAAATCACAATTCAAAAGATAATATTACTCACTTGGCGCTCCCTTCATTGGAATCGTCAACAACCCTTAAAGGACGCTGTTTCTGTGGGCGACTCTCAATCTGAAATGTATTGGAAGGAGATGATAGCAACAAAGTCTATTGATACATTGATAAAAGTAAAACAATCAACAGCTGCCTTTACCTTTGTCAAATTAATGTCCCTGAGAGCAAACACTGCTAAAGCTTTGAATAGTACACCAGCACCTTCTTCTAATGTAAAAACAATGCTTGTCTAGGAAGAAAATTCACAAATACTTCTTTAGGAGGATTACAGATAAGACAAAAAAATATATATAACAAAATATATACCTTATAGGGCCTGTCAGCTCCTGGAATTATATGTTCTCTTGCAAGTACCAGAAAACGGGTAATATTATCATCATCATCCTGGCCAGTACAAGGCGGGAACAATTTAGTTAGATTGATGTTGCCATAATTCATAATAATTAGCATTCAATATACTTAACAATCACAATGGGAAAATAGAAATCAGATAGGGAATTAAACACAAGCCTTAAAGATGCCAAAGTATTTATTGCTATAATGCAATTACATGTCAACATCATTTTCACTTGTTCTTTCTGGGATGAGAGGACTGGGGATGACAGAATCCATATTTTATACTTATAGATAAACAAGTTCGGGTGGAACAATACTGGCCTTTAGTACATTTGATCAATGATGTGCAAACTAGTAAAGCGTTTGCATGTGTCACAGGTCACGGCTTTTTTATTTATTTTTAAAACAATGTAGATTCCATGCATGTAAGGGCTGCAGCAGCCATGCATCTGACATCAGCAGATCTTGAGAGAGGGTAAGATTTTTTCATTTAAGGACATATTTAGACAGCAAGCCCTGTAACCACTAAATTAATGTGTCCCAACACACAGCCTCTAACTGTTCTCGAATGCCAGACCACCTCAGAAACAGCTTGCAGGTTAATCTTTGACCGTATTTCTAAACATGAGGAATCATCTGACAGTGATCCTTGTGTCAAGCCCTCCATTTCAACTAAATACCAACTATTATTTAATTAGCAATGGTGTCAAAAGTTACGATTTAGTGATCCAAATTCTTCATCTGTTTATTATATCTTTTTCATCTGTCTTATATGAATTTATATAACTAATAAAAATAAAAATAAATTCTTGTCATTATCGAAGAAGACATTTAAGTAAAAAAAAAATAGAAATTTTTTGGAAGAGGAAAATAATCTAACATCAAATTAACTTCCAAGATTAAATGAGATAAAAGATACAGGTCCACTTTTAATGTGGTTGTTTTCATACAATGTATTGTTTTCTGCCAAAAAATTAGATGATGCAAGTCGCCCTGTTTTTTTTTTTTTTTTTTTTTTTTTTTTGTGATAATTTGATAGTTGGGAGAGAGGGGATTTGAACCTTATACGGCTCCATTGGAAACACTAGGAACTGCCAGTTGAGCTACAAGGCCCCTGGTGTTGGTGCAAGCTGTGTTTAGCTCAACTCTCAAAATTTTTCTAAATATAGTCTTTTTGCTGGACTATATTTAATGATACTCCAACAACAACAAGAAGATTAACGCCATCTTCCTAAATTCTATTTTCCCAAAAGTTTCAAATACATTTGTAAAAGATGTCTGATTTCATTTAGAAATAATCATTTGTTATCATATTTCCCAAAATTTGTGCCACACCACCTGACGCAGCGAATAAAATCTGAGGCTGTTCCTATTCTTCTTTAGGGATACATCCTAGCAATATGTACTAAAAGTATATAATCAGACAATCTTCTACAAGAAAGAAGATTAGACAGATGTGATAGTAGGGTAAATGCTGAGTGAAGAAATTGTTGGATGAATACCTATCAAATTAAATTCCAGGCACCCAAACCATAATGACATAATATATACTCTCTCTGTCCCTTTTTAATCCTATTTTAAAATTTACATTTTGAGGAACATTAATTCATTCATTATCTATCAAATAAGCATGTTTCCAAAACTACCCTCTTTAAATAAAGCAAATGAAAAGGGGGTACTAACTTTCAAATTAAGTACATGGTAAATTAGGAAAAGTATTAATACTATGTCCATTGAATTGTTAAAGAGGACCATTTTTTTTTTTTTAATGAATAAGAAAATTTTATTAAAAAAAGACCACTTCATGAGCAAAGGACATGAAGGAGCCAAAAGAATTACAGAAAGAGAATTATCAAAAGATAACTGAGTCTAAAAATGTTTTTTATTTTTTTTATTTTTATAAGTAACAATAACGTAAGAAATAACTGAGTCTTAAAATGTTGCAATAGAATCACAATGTGTAAAGTCCCATGCACAAGACCAATGAAATAAAGAGCTAGAAAAAGTTGCTAACAACTGACTCCCTGTACATTCCACATCTTCAAATGTACGCCGATTTCGTTCCCTCTAAATAGTCCAAATCAAACTCCAAGGGACCATATTTCAAATAGCCAAAGAATGCTTACCACCCAATTCCTCAAAACCAAGCATGACATCCATCACCTTCCCCAAAAGGACCCAATGGATTCCAAAGATTATATGCAACTGTACAATGAAGTAAAAAGTGGTCCACTGTCTCCCCACTACACCGTCACATGCAACATCACCCTACAAAAGTGTAACCTCTCTTAACGAGATTATCACAAGTGAGAATCTTCCCCCAAGATTATCACAGAAAAGGAAACCCTCTGAGATGCTCTCACACCCCAATTGCCTTTCCAAGGAAAGGAGCATTGGAGCCCCTTAAGAAGACCATATTTTGGGACATCCCAAAATGAAGAGGGGCCAACAAAATGGGGCGGAGAGATAATTCTTAACAGGCACAGCATTAATTCTCAATTAAGAGGGAAAAATAGGCAGAATTGGAAGTTTATAATAAGTCTATGGTATCAATATCGATTAATAAAGGAAAACAATGTAGAATTGAAGCATATCAAAAGTAATCAATAACTCCCAAGAATTCAACTGAACATGTTTACCCCAAGTGACATTTGATATATGCCATTATGCCTGGCTCATACAAAAATGAAAGGGAAATCTTACCTGGATTTTTTCAGCAAGTACATCAAGCCCATATATTTCAGCAGCTCTAGCACTTGCAACAGCTCCAGTATCTCTTAGGCCAGTTGATGCCACCATCTGCCCAAAATGTTTTAATCATTTATATATATACCGCTTCTAGTGTAACTCACAATAAAATACACGTGGAATAAACCAAAGTTGCATGGATAACCTGAGCAGCACCAGCAGTGTCATCAGTATTTATTCTGACAACACCTAAGTTGTTAAGCATTATGTCACATTGAGCAAGAGCCTGCAACTAAGAATATTGTTAAAAACAGCAAAAGAAAGACCTTTGGAGATGCATGTCTTCTATCTAATGAGGTTTATATGTGTGTAATACAGTCAGCTTTATTCCAAAAAGCGTGTGGCTGGTGAACCCAAATGAATACAAATTCTCTGTCTCACTCTGAGTGTTTCACTTTATGTTCTACCAATTACAACCTAGCACACGTCCCTTTTATTTTCCCTTATAAAGTAACCAATGTTTAAAATGTAAAAAAAGATCATATACATGCCATATTGCAGTTGGGTCGTATCAAAACCTTTTCAACTAACCATAAACAGTTTACTTACCAAAGAAAACCTTGATAGTTTTACCACCAGAAAATTCCTTTATACCCATTTTGTTATTTGGGTCAAGTTCAAATTGCCAACTAGTGGTTTACAACTCTCAATTTACATACTTGGGATATAATTGTATTCACTTTTGGTTTTGGTTCATAAGTTTAATGTATTCCAGTTCTAATGAAATTGCCATCATGTTTTCTGATCTTTTTATTTCCAAGGCACATGATTTACACATGAAATTTTAACAATTTGGGGTTGAAAAAAAATACTAAAGGCTGTGACCTTAGGAGACTAAAATACAACTTTTTAAACAGTTGGTTGGCAAGTTGAACTCAACCCAAATCAATGGGTAGAATGTGATTAACCATATTACAATAAGATTACCTTATTGAGACATATCCTAAAGCTATTGCCATAATCAAAGTTGCCTAACATTTTGACAGCACACTGATGAGTGCCTATCTTTAGTACGGAACAGTTCACAGACCACATTACATATGTCCTCTTTCCCAACAATACGACAAAGAACGATATTGAAAAATAAACCAGAAACTGACCTGAGGATGGCTCAAAACACTTTTTATCTCCTCCTTTCTTACACCGGGCAACCCTAAAAGGCAATGATTAACTTGCAACTGCACCTCCCCGACTATGTTCAGCCTATGGCGCAGGAGCAAGTCATAATTACGGTGAATACTCCCACCCACAGAATTCTCAATTGGAAGAACTGCTTTATCCACTAACCACAGTTCAACAGCCTGTGAAATGAATCCAGCTACATCAAGGTAACAATAATGGGAAAATAAATTCAATACCGACAAACATACAACAATAAAATCTTAAAATTCAATAACAATAAAGTAAGTAATAACAACTATATGAACCTTGAATGCTTCTTCAAACTGGTCACATGGGACAGTCTCACACTTGGGGTATGCCTTCAGAGCTGCAGCCTCACTATATGCTCCTGGTAACCCCTACATAAAGCAATACAACCAACATGAGAATAACAAGAATGCCATGGGCATGTTGAAGAATAATAAGAAAGAACTGTACCTGATAGGCAACCCGCACTTTTGAACCATCTTTTGAACAAGAAGATAAGTCATTTGCAGACAAAGGTTCTGCAATTTATTCATAAATTCAAAGCCATCATCAGATTGCAAAAAAGAAAAAAAAAAAAAAAAAAGATCACATCACATCATATCAATCTACATTGTCCAATAACTAATCATATGATCTAGCAAATCAATTATAGGCAAAAATCTGTTCTTTCATATAGAGTAAAAGTCTCAATGATTGGAAAACATTAAAAAATAAAAAATAAAACCATTCTACGTTGTCTACCTAATAAAAAATAAATATAAAACATT
This sequence comes from Quercus suber, assembly GCF_002906115.3. NCBI lineage: Eukaryota > Viridiplantae > Streptophyta > Magnoliopsida > Fagales > Fagaceae > Quercus > Quercus suber. The sequence continues at coordinate 21,824 of NW_027070648.1, read as the reverse complement.
GATAAAGCAAAGAACTTTCAATTAAAAAAACAAATGTGAGATTGAGTTGACTTACTAGGAAGAAGGTTCAAATCCTTGTGAAACCCTCCGGACTCATTGCCCTGAGTCCTTTCAATGCCCCAAGAAGGTTCAACACCAGACACGTTTGGCTTCTCATCTTCCACAGAAGTGATAGCTCTCTGAGCCAAAACAGCCAAATAACAACATTCCCATTTGCGAGACTTTTCCAAATCGAACCTCAAATTGAAAGCTGACCCAGAATTCCTAGACCACAAATCTGAGGACCCCAAATCAGAACAAGGAGTTCTGGGACAAACCCAGATAGGAGAAGCTTTGAGAGCCATAACAAAAAAGACAAAAACAAACAAACATACAAAGAAGAAACCAATCTTGGAAAGAAGGGAACAGAAAGGCTTATTTAGACAAAAATGCAAAGGCTTTGTGGTTGGTGAGGAAGGGGAGTTTGTTGGGGGAGTTGGGTGAAACCCAGTAGCAGCATTGTCAAGGAGGTGGACGAGAATGGTGGTGGGGTCTGGAGCCCACAGAAAATAAATGTTATATTCAGCCCGTACTTTCCACTTTGCACTTTGCTCTAGTGAAAATGGAGTTTTTTTTTTTTTTTTTTTTTCAATTTTTTTGGTGTATGACTTTGAGGCAGAGTTTAATTCAACTTCGTGAGAGAGTGACCAAGTCACTGAGAAAAGAAAAAATGTAAAATACGAGAGAGAGAGAGAGAGAGAGAGAGAGAGGTAGGTGAGCAAAATGTTGGTGACGTCTCAGACTGCAATTGAGAGAGAAAGAGAGGAAACTGAGAGAATTATTTATTGTTTTTTTATTATTAAAGTATTGGAGGCTGTATATACGTGTAATCTACAGCTTAGCAGAGAGGAGGCATGGAGAGAGAGAGAGAGAGAGAGAGAGAGAGAGAAGTAAAACTTTAAGCTGGATGAATTTTGGCTAAAAGTGGTTTCCAATTCTAGCAAGAGAAAAATGTAAAGGATAAAAAAGCAAGAGCTAAAAAGAGCGTGTGCACTGTGCAGCAAGAAAAAACGCAGTAGGGAAAGCACTTTTACAGACGGCAAAAAAGGAGAAGTCAGCAAGTTATTATTATTATTATACATATTAAAAAAATAGATAAGATAATAAATAATATTTCTTTAAAAAATATGATTTTTTAAACAAGACAAAAAAAAAAAAAGGGACAGAGGAAGTATTATTTTTTGTGTGGTTATAACTTATAAGGTTGTTTCATATCATAACACTATTTCTAATGTAAAGGTAGTTTTTTGTATTTTTGGATTTTTATTTATTTTGATAGAAAATTTTATTAAAAGATAGTTATTTACGTTTTCTCATCTTTTTTTTTTTTTTGGAAGAAAGGGAAAACTATCTATCGATTTTTTTTTAATTAACTTGATATGAAATAAATTTATTTTTCTTTAAAAAAAATTTAGAAAATAACTCTATCTCATGTCAAGCTAAATAAGGGAAATTAATAAGAGATAGTTTTTCAACTTATTTTAAGATAACTATCAAATATAATTATTAAAAAAATAATAAAGGGAGCTATCAAACATAAGAAAATTAGAGAATTTTCTAGAAAATGTTATTTAAAAAATTATTCAAGTTCCATAAATTAAAACAAACTAAGCTTCAGTGGGAAAGTCTTCTTTTTTCTTTTCTTTTTTTAATAACAAAGGGAGATTGCAAAGTGCTCTCCAGGTTTGGGTTTATCAGTTCAAGCTGTATTGCATATTTATATTTCTTGATTTACATTGTGTTATGCGTGACAACTAATGAATGTACAAAATCACATAGAAAGAAGTAACTGGTTTTTTTAACATTCAAAGTGAAAGTTTACTCAATTTTCTCACATTGGTTATGTGTATCTAGTATCCCTTATTTATAATCACAGTCTACAACTATAAATGTTATGCCATTTTATAGTTGTATTCTGGTTATTTAATGTATTATAAACTCAGTTTAAAACATTATTATTACTATTTTTATGTGTGTTCTAATAAATATTACTGTTTACTTAAAAAAAAAAGTTCACTCAATTATAATAGATTTTTCATCCTCTTTTTTTATTCAATATCAAGCCATATAAATAGAAAAAAAAATTATTATCAATTTTATTATAAAAAGTTTACCAACTTACGTGGTAATAAGTTTAATTGCCACCAATAACATAATTTATAATTTTATAATTTTTTGTATTGTTTTAAAAGTTAACACATTAATTTTAAAGTCTATGTAAATTTTACTATCACTCTATAAGATAAACACAAGATTTACATTAAAAAAGAAGTACTTCCTTATCTATTGCAACAATATATGTCCTAAAGCCAGAAGTGATCTTAGAAACCAACACATTCCAATAAAAAATCTCAATATTGTATTCGTTTAGAAGAAAAACAAAAATTTTGTTTTCATTATGGTCTTACAGAATGCCAATTACTTAAATATGTTCGTATTGCCGGAAAAGTTAACACATTAATTTTAAAGTCTATGTAACTTTTACTATCACTCTATAAGATAAACACAAGATTTACATTAAAAAAGAAGTACTTCCTTATCTATTGCAACTATATATGTCCTAAAGCCAGCAATGATCTTAGAAACCAACACATTCCAATAAAAAATCTCAATATCGTATTCGTTTAGAAGAAAAACAAAAAATTTGTTTTCATTATGGTCTTACAGAATGACAATTACTTAAATATGTTCGTATTGCTAGAAAAGCTAAAGGGTCAATGGGCCGGGTTTTACTACAATTACTTGAAATGCGTTTGGATAACATCCTTTTTCGATTGGGTATGGCCTTGACTATTTCCCAAGCCCTCCAATTAGTTAACCATGGACATATTTTAGTTAATGGTCGTATAGTAGATATACCAAGTAGTTATTGCTGCAAACCCCAAGATATTATTACAGCAAGGGATGAACAAAAATCTAGAGCTCTGATTCAAAATTGTCTTGATTCATCCCTTCGTGATGAGGAATTACAAAAACATTTGACTTTTCACCCATTCCAATATAAATGATTGGTCAATCAAATAATAGATGGTAAATGGGTCAGTTTGAAAATAAATGAATTGCTAGTTGTATAATATTATTTTCGTCAAACTTAAACTCAATTTAAAACACTATTATTACTATTTTCATATGTGTTCTAACAAGTATTACGGTTTACTTAAAAAAAAAAGTTCACTCAATTATAATAGACTTTTCAACCTCTTTTTTTATTCAATATCAAGCCATATAAACAGAAAAATAAAAAATTATTATCAATTTTATTATAAAAATTTTACCAACTAACGTGGTAACAAATTTAATTGCCACCAATAACATAATTTATAAATTTATAATTTTTTGTATTGTTTTTAAAAGTTAACACATTAATTTTAGAGTCTATGTAATTTTTACTATCACTCTATAAGATAAACACAAGATTTACATTAAAAAAGAAGTACTTCTTTATCTATTGCAACTATATAAGGTTTATAAGTTTCTAATATATAAGGTTTAAATAGACTAAATTAACAAACCTAGCAATTTATTATTTACACAACTCCAATAATAACAAAAACATGAATTTTATTTTATTTGATAGTTGGGTGTAGAGATTTAAACCATAGATGTCTACATTAGAAAAACCTTTATTTGTAGAGAAAAAAAAATTCATTCACTTGAAAATTGTATTACATTGTGTTCAACAGTTCAACTATAGCATTAATCCACTATGGGTTCTATTCTTGCAAGACAACATACTTATTGCATGCATATATAAATGCATGAGCTATGAAATTGCCCCAAGTTTAACGTGGTGGAAGAGGGTGTGATGTCGAAGTCCTTTAATCAAGAGGTGGAATTGGAATTTAACTTTAGGAGCAAAATTTATAACTAATATACATATATCTCTATACAATCACAGACATACCTAGAGTTATACGAATCATGTACGATCACAACGCACACATGCACAATACTTAAAGACCAATATTTACTTCTCAAAAAAAAAAAAAAAAAAAAAGACCAATATTTACAATCAAATGCCACTTGTGGGAATATTAAATGGCTTTTAAATGTTAAAAACCACAAAAGGATATTTGTTCATTATATTGTATTAACTTGCTCGGTTTGATCTATCTAAATAAACTAAGTTGTAATTTTTAATTGTCAAAATTGCACTTTTAATTCTCATATAATGGGTTTCTCAAAAAAAAAAAAAATCACGATAATCATTTTTTGTAATTAGATAAACATTAAGTAAAGCTTATATCGGTTTTTGTTGAGCTCATAAATTGATTAAACTATAATTCTAAACTATATAGTAACCATTTGTGCACTTCAATGTTTTTATAGTTCAACTTGAAAACATTATCAATTTATGAACATCATTAGATAATTATTTCCAAATTTTATTACTTCTACACATTTTTTAATAATAATAAATTAATAATATATTACCACATAAAGAGTTTAAACTCATAACATTTTTGCAAGGTAATAATATATATATATATATATTGTATTTTTTCTCTATTCTCTATTTTTTTCGACATTAAAGTTTTATAGAAAATTAATGAGTCATTTTCTAAAAACTATTTTTTAGAAAACTATTACATTTTTCTATGTTTGGTAGCAAACTTGAAAATAAGCTGGAAAACATTTCCTGGTATGTGGTATGCACAAAAAATTATTAACATTTTTTGTATAATTCAAAACAAGAATCCATGGTTTACTTTTCAAGGGTGAGTACAAAGGGCCTTACCTTAATAAGGTAACTTGTCATAAAAAAATTGTATACTTTATAAATCAACTAATGTAATCAAATTAAATTTAAAAACCACATATAAATTTAGTTGGGATTAAAGCTTTGTTGGGTTTGCTTTAGATTTCTCATACTAAGCATATATTTGACATATCAAAACTTCTATTAGGCTCCATAATTACGTTCTGGTTAAAAAAGAAGACACTATAATTACGTTTTCTAAGCCTAAATCATATTAGTTTTCTTTTGTTACTACAAAATCTAATGTAAACTATTGGCTTGAATATTTAGCTCACATCTTCATATGGCTCAAAAGAAAATATTGAGATATTTCAAAACAAAACACACAATACATTTGGTATTCTATTAATAGTGAAGATTAAATATCTATCAAGTATAAAGTATTTATTTTTAGTAGCTTAAGTAAGTGAGAGAGAGAGAGTTCTAACCATTTGTCATAAAGTTATAAATTATAATATCATTGGTATTAAAGAAGTCAACAATGAGAACAAATAAAAACTGAGCATGTTACCACCATGCACTCTTGGCGCGATGGTTCACAAGTATTAAGTATTTGAGATGTGGGGGGGTAGGAGTCAGGATTCAAATCTCCAGGAAGGAGTTTCACACACATATACACTTAGATTAGGTTATGGTAGAATTTCTATCTTGTATAATATATATATATATATATATATATAAGCGTGTTTCAAGCGACATAAAGATATCATTTTATTCATTTGTTTCATGTTGTAATGAGATAGAATTGTTTTTGTTTTCCGAAAATTTTTAGTGGAAACGACCTCTAAAAAATATCTTATTTATAGTAGAGTTTTCGCTGATTAAAGATATATATTTTTATCATTATCCTTTTTTTTTTTTTAGTCTGATCAAACATTAAAAAACGCAAAAAATTATCTTTACATAAAGTTTTCATATCTAAATAAACAGAAAATAAAAACCTTTGCTTCTTTATTTCCCCCTTTTATTCTATCCTTATTTTTCTTTTATAACTTTTGAACCTTAAGAAAAATTCATATAATAAGAAATATTTCTTTATATATATATATGTATATTTTCAATGAAACTTGCCATATAAAAGAGATATAAATATATATATATATATATATAAATATACATAAAGATCGTGTAAAACTAAAAGGGAAAAAAAAAAACATTATATAAAGGGCAAGCCATGGTGGGGCCAGTCCACTTGGCAAATTTTGTCACCACCTATCTCTATAGTCATCTCCATTCTCATCTCTTTGTGACTAACTGTTGACAAATCAAAACTTCCAAATATATACGTGACTGTTTTTCCCGTTAAGATTGCTCTTTCGGCGGGGGTTGTTGCTTTCCACCGATTCTCATGGTTGGATGGTTAAAGTTTAGCTACAACATTGGTTGTAGCTAAAACTAAGACTCTACTTTATATTATTAACACTACTATATATTTCAAAAATTTAATTGTTAGATTGCATATTTTTTATGTTCTTAATACATGTGTTAAATTTTTTGTCAATTATATATTATTTACTATATGATCTATAAAAGTATATTTTATGTATAATATCAAACTACAAAAACTTGCAATTTAAACAAGTTTTTGATGATATAGTTATTAATCTTTAATTTTCTAGAAATTTTGCAAGCATAGAGGATATAAGAAAAAAATGTAATCCAGTGGTAGATTTGTAAAAATTCACCTCCAAGAAAAAAATATTGAGTAAGGTTGTAGCCTTAATCTACAACCAATTTTGTAGCTAAATTTTGTCCTTATTGGATTACTTTGCGCTTTAGTTAATACTCCATCTGTCCCAATTTGTTTGTCTTGTTTAAAAAGTCAAACTTTTTAAGGGAACATCATTTATTATCTTGTCTGCCTTATAAAAATGTATAAGTTTACAAAACTCTCAAATAAAAGAAGGGAATGGAAGAATATTACAAAATTATTATATTCATTCATTTCCCTCCTTCCAAACTATGGCTAAGGAACTATTTTATTTTTATGTTCTATATATGTTTTTCAAATAAGTAGTCGGATAGATATTAGGGGAGGGGGAGGTGAGATTCGAATCGCATACATAAGACATTATAGAAGATGTAGCAAAATGCCCCAGTTCTAAAACTATCTAGTAAAATGCCCTTATTTTGAAACTCGATTTTCTAAAAATTGAGTTTCAATGTAAAACTCGATTCGATGAAAATCGAGTTATTTGGAAAAATTCACATGGAACTCGAGTTCAATAAAAAAAAATTTTTTAATTTTTTTTTTTTTTTTAAGTTTGATAGTCTATAACTCGATTTTCTAAAAATTGGGTTTCAATGTAAAACTCAATTTTTAGAAAATTGAGTTTCAAAACATGGATATTTTGCTAGATAATTTCAGAATAAGAACATTTTGTTACATCTTTTGAGCGAAAGGGGTAAAAGCCAAAAAAGAAGAATATTCCATCACTACATTATCGTCCCTTTCCAATTCCAAATGGTGAAAACCCAACAATATTATTGGTTTGAGTAATTATATTTTTTGTGGATAATAGCATAGAATTAATTATTAATACTTAGTGATTTAGGCAACCCTAGCTGTAAGTTAATGCAAATTAAATTAGTAACATTCTTAATTTTGCTCTCCCTCTCCCTATAGGCAACAAAAAATTTGGTAATGGAAAATCAGTAACAGCCTGCATTTTAATGAGATACCTTTCCTAACTACAAAAAGAACATCTAACCACAAATTATTTGAGGCTTAATTACCCTATGAATATATATAGGAACGAGGTAATATATTTTCTTTTCTTCTGTATATTAACCATGCTTCACTTTTCATCCAAAAAAAAAAAAAAACTAATATTTTAGGCTCGAATTTAATGATAACCAATGAAGGAATGAGATGGTAAGGAGGAGATCTTTTACTTTTTAGACATGCAGAGCTTCTCTTGAAAGTGAATGCTCTCATTTTGTGGGGTTGGCAAGTTTGGTGGAGATTTAATTAGTTAAAAATCTGCAATATCAACTAACTAGTTCGGTGCATAGTTTTTTTATTTTATTTTATTTTATTATTATTGTTTTTTTAAAGAATATTGAGTTAAAGATATTTAAAACCTATGCTGTGTATTTAAGAATTAGACCATTTTGGATGTATATCACTATAAGTTTCTTTAAAATTTTCTCTCTTTTCCCGTATGTGTATTAAAATAATTAATATTCTCAACCCAAAAAAGAAAAAGTTCGGTGCATATATAGCTAGTAATATGGTAAGGTACAAACTCTATGCGCATTTAATTTTAATACATTTAAAAAAAAATCAGCATATAAATGGAAATGAAAATGAAAAAGAAAACACAAATAGACAAATATGGGTGTATTACAGATTTGGATGAAAAATTCAAAATTATAAGAACGACATAGATTCTATTTTTTTAATTATATTCCAATTTAGTAACATATTTACAATTTAATTTAGTCAACTGATTAAGTATTTTTAATATTTATTTTTTTTTCCTTTCAATTTTTAATTGTGTTTTCAAGTAAATTAACAAGTAAGTGAATGAATGGAATCCCATCCAAAAAAAAAAAAAGCGAATGAATGGAATAGTTATTAATATCTTTAAAAAAAGAAATGATGTTTAATAGACTTAATGCAAGTGTACACCATTCGATTGGAAAAAAAATGGTATTAACTTATTGGTCTACCCATAATTCCTGTGAGAAATTATTGTTGATCTAGAAGTAATAGATTCCCATATATATACTAATTTTACTTTGATTAATATTGACCCAGCAATGCGTCATTTAATTCTCTTATAACTCATCACAAAACCATGGAAGACCATCGAGAATGACTGAATGACGCCTTAATTTGACCCCAACTAACTTTAATTATTTTTTTCTCTAGGTTTGTTCCACTTACTCATTCTCATTGGCGGTGTTAATTAGGTGTTGAGATTATAGCTTTAGACTTTAGGAATCACCCATTAGCAAGCGGGACCTGTTTCTTTTTCATAAAATGCATAGAGAAATTCATAATTAAGGTTAGCATTAAACATATATGATGACAATCAAGACCTTTTTTTTAAGGAAATTAAAGAAAGTACATATTTTGTTATTGGAGGAGAACAAAGATTAAATGACCACTCTTACATACATATATAGAAGAAATTTCAGCATCTTTGAATTACATCATTTTGTCCTCATTTTCTTATCATGATGACTGCACGTTTTTCACCTAACTAAAGGTGTTTGTGACACCAAATCCAAACTTGAAAAATGAAAAAAACCACTTTTGTTGTTGTTGTTGTTGTTGTTAGGTTGATACTTTTTTGATAGTGCATGAATGTTTGACTGTATTTGTTGAAACTTATGCGGTAATTATACTTGAAAACGTAATCAAACCTTCTATGTACATATGTAGGAACTGTTCTACATTTCAACAAATCTATAAGAGAGAGTTTCAACCCTAAACGTAAAGCGGAGAATTGTCTGCATTTCTGGTTTAATTTTTCTTACATTGGGCACTGCACACTTATCACCTAGTAGCTAAAACTTTTGTGGTTAGAACTTACCTAACCAGTTCGATCGCTGTTGTTGGCGTGGGTCAATATTGTCCTAACTCGTGCATGAATGTTTCTTGTGAACTATAGTCATGATGGTCTTGCTAGAAACATATTGATGGGAAATGTGTGGAGCCTATTTTACTTTTTTGGTTACCATCCCCAAGAGGAGGCTCTAGATGGAATAAATTTGGTGTTCGAACAATAATTATTTAGGGTATATTATTTTTAATATTTGAATTCACTTTAGAGCAACTGTATCAGTTGATGCAAAAATTTTGTAAATTTTGTTAGAGAAAAAATTTATTTTTTCTATTTTACACAGCTATTTTTATAAAACACCCATATCAATTTGTCTATTCTACACATTTATTCAATAAAATATTCATTCTTTTACAATTTTTTATTATTTCCTTCACCCTTCACACTTCTCTTGAAATCCTCTCACACACAACCCAAGCCACCATCAACGATCAATCCACCATCATCAAGAACAGCCACTACAGACTGTGCACCATCATTAAGCTCTCCTTTCACCCACTGATCAAACAAAGAAAGGAGTAGTTATACATTCAAAACAAATAAAGGGCACGAAAGAGTTGCTAGGTTTGTTTTAAATGTCAAGAAAGATAACTTCAAATTGAAAGAGGCACAAGCCCATATTCTAGAGCCTTTTTCGGGGGGAAAAAATCAGCTTTACTCCTTTAGGATTTCGTCTCTGGCAACCAGCGGCTTAACATCACAGGGATGAGGTTGAAACAACGATTTTTTTTTTTTTTTTTGAATGAGAAAATTGTTTTCTGGGTTTTGATTTAGGAATTGGGGGGGATGGAATTGAAAGAAGAGAGGTGTTTTTTTTTTTTTTTTTTTCCTAGGAATTGATTTGGGTTTTTTTTTTTTTTTTTGTGTTTTTTTGTGTTTTTTTGTGTTTTTTGAGTTTTTGGGAATTGTCCGGTTTAGAGGAAGAGGGAGAGGGCGTGGCAAAACGGACAGGTCGGGTTGGTTCGAGTCGGGTCAATAGGATCGCAGGTCAAAACGGGTCATTTTTAAACAGGACAAATGGGTTACGGGTTAATCGGGTCGCGGGTCGAGTTGACCTGTATTTTTCAAACAAGTTATTATTCTTATTATTTTTAAAATAGATGCAATTCGTCAATTGTTTATGAGTTCCTTAATTGTGATTAGATTCTTACTGGTGATACTATTACCACTTACCAATTACCACTAAACACTTGATATCCAAATTTGGTGCAACTCTTGTTCCAGCTTTCTAGAAGCTAATCTTGGTATAATCTTCGATTTGTTTAAAGTAGGAAGAGAAAATGAAGGTGGCAAGTAAAGAATAACAAACTATTATGGAGTACATAATATATTAAGTAAAGAAGAATAAGTAAATATTTTTTAAGAATTACACCTCAATCTCAATTCACTCAACGTTGGTAGACATGGCAAAATGATTGGGTCGGGTCGGGTTCGAGTCGCGGGTCAAAACAGATTGCGGTGAGTCATTTTTAAATAGGTCAATCTGGTTGCAGGTTAAACGGGTCGGGTCAGAAAATTCTGACCCGTTTTGCCATGTCTAGAGAGGGAGAGGGAGAGAGAGAAGTTAGATGGAGAAAGAAGAGAGGTAAGAGAAAAATATATAAAATAATGATATGCACAGCTATAGTAACCGTGTATATATGCATGATTACTGTAGCAATTGTGCATAAATGCATAATTTTACACCCACTGATGTGGGTGTTTTTTTTTTTTTTCCTCAAAATGTTAAAATGAGCAACTTTTTCTATTTTGCAAAACTTTGCATCAACTAATGCAGATGGTCTGTTAGGTTCCTTAGGTTGTTGTTTCCTATAATTTCTTACATGCGTGTAGTCCAAGCAATAAGGTGGTGTGTGTATGTATATATATATATTTGAACAACGTAAATATAAATTTTGTGTATGTGTGTTAACCTTTTATGCTCTTTCTTTCTTTGTTTGCATCCCGTATATCCAAAGTTAGGTTTCTTGAAAAGAAAAACTTTGCATCAACTGATGCAGATGGTGTGTTAGATATCTTAGGTTGTTGTTTATTGTAATTTCTTAATGCGTGTAGTCCAAGCAATAAGGTGGTGTGTGTGTGTGTGTGTGTGTGTGTGTATTTGAACAACGTAAATATAAAGTTTGTATATGTGTTTTAAACTTTTGTGCTCTTTCTTTCTTTCTTTGTTTGGATCCCGTATATCCGAATGCAGAAAAAGTATTCTGCATTCTTTATGATCTAAGCAATTGTAGATATAACGTATAATGAGAGGTGACTATGTTTGAGAGATAGCATCTTAAGGAGACCTCAATTCAGGCATTAATATAACATTAAAAAAAAAAAAAAACAATTTAACTCAAAAGTTTGAGCTTATAAGTTTTGATCAAATTATGTTATATTGATTCCTTAAATTCTTTACTCTTTCTCCATTTGAGACTTCCAAAGTTCTAGTCATGCACATGTGTATACCCAACAATCTTCTCTTCATGTATAAGTCATTGCCTCTCTATGGACCATGGACAACAAGTTCCTACTAGCTACCCCTTACCTATGGATTCTTCCTTCTCCTGCACATCATCCAAAGGTCTCACACAATCCATGGGAATAAGATTTCATCCCTATATGCTCATCAATGAGAATCTTGTACGTCCACCTCCATTGGAACCTCAAACTATGTCATTCTTCTATGCCTTGTGTTGGGTTATAACTTGACTTTGGTTAATTAATTCAATTACCCAAGTTGATTAATTAGGTCAAATTACATGTAAATCATGGAGGCACACACAAATCACCAAATAAACTAGAGTGTAGCAGAAATTAAATTTGACACAGTGGTTTGTTAACTAATGAGAAAAATCTCTTACAAGGCAAAAACCTTACTGGATGATTTTTAGGTCACTACTCTCAAGAATAACTAATCAAGAAATAAGCGGTTACAAATACAATGAATCTGTCCACTACCCTAGACTGTCCTAAAGTAAAAACCCACAGTTGAATCTTTACATCAATTCCCAATTGGACTTGATCTTATAGAGACTTCTTCCTTTGCACCAATCCTACTCTCAAGAAGAACTAATCAAGAAACAAGTGGTTACAAATACAATGAATCTTACCACTACCCTAGACTGTCCTAAAGTAAAAACCTACAGTTGAATCTTCACATCAATCCCCAATTAGACTTGATCTTGTAGAGACTTCTTCCTTTGCACCAATTCTAGTACGTGACTAACTTTCCAGCAACTGATGTTTGTTATTGGATGCAAAGTTTTTCACTTCAATACAAGTTGAAGATTTGGAAGTACTTGATTACAAAACTCTAAGGCACATAAGAATGCAGTAGCTTTTCCAAAAGTGTGAGTTCTCCAATTGAGTCTCTGTATCTTGTGATGACTTTAAAATAAAGCTTTTATACCTTCTACGAAACCCTAGTAATCCAAGTTATCATGGGCCGAAAATTTGATCTGAGAATTTTGGATTTACGTAGCTTGATAGATCGAGAAGTATCAAGACTAGTATCAAGGTCCTTCATTTATTATCGATAGATGCTAGCTTCCAGCTAGTATCGAAACTAGTGTTGAGGTTTTCTTTTTCAGCTTTTTAATCACTTGTTTCTTGGTGCAGTCTTCATGTCTTCAATAATACCACTTGATTAAGTTCTAAGACATACTTCATGATATTCTAGAAACCACTTATAACTACCCAATTAAAGTAAAATTTTTTGTCAAGGGGTATACCAACACATGAAAAATATGACCCTAACACCTTGTATGATGCACACTAGTGTGAACTTTAAGTACATGCACCTTGTCCCAGTTGCAATTGTGAAAGAGACTTTTGATAACCTTGTTGCACCCCACCCAGAGCTCTTAAACCACTTGTAGGGAGATAACATTTAGAGGAGAATCCAATTCAAGCCTTAAAAACAAATATGAACATAAGTTAGTACAAAATTTTAAATCTATGGATCTGGTCCAATTATTATTATTATTATTATTCCCAAATTCTTTATTTTTTTTTTCTACTTGTAAGATCTCCGCTTAAATGAATATACCCAACATCCTATTGCTAAAGCTAAACTGCTCCTCTTCCCACCGTTGTAGCCTTGCAGACAATCGACAAGAAAGCTATGGAAATAAATATATATATATATATATACACACACATTGAAGCAAGGAATTGGATAAGTAGCTGTGAATCGAATTTAATGTTACCTAAAAATGTGAGTTTACAGGGAGTATGGTAAGGTGGGCCATGCAACAAAGTGACAGACAATCCCAGTGGGCCGGGGGTGCAGGCTTCCTTAGATATCTTGGCAAAGGTTTTTGGACTAACTAGAATTAAATGTGGGTTGAATAATCCTTATCCAGAAGAGAAGAAGAGCTGCCACACCACGCCACTACAAATAGCTAAAGAATCTAGACACCATAATGCACACAATGATGTTGCAACCATATATATATAGTTTGCACATTCTGGATGTGCACATATACACTGCTATTGCTATTATCAATTACATGCCAAAAGAAAAGGAAAAAGGAACTGGGACCTATACACTATGTCTCCATTTCAAAACTTTCATTTTACAGTATTAAAAAAAAAAAAAAAAAAAAAAAAAAACAATAATAATAAACATCGGATCAGTCGCTAGTGAAGCCTAGGATACATAGGCAAAGTTTAATACTTCTAAAACTTATTCTCAAATTCTCCATATACAATCAAAAAAGGCAGTCGAGCCATAGATAATGTGCAAAAGCATTAATTAGGATACAAGAATTGCAACGATAGGTTGGCTATGTTCCATATAGTTAAAGAGTAAATGAGTGAGTAATAATGAAGTAAACCCTTTTTTTATATATAATTATTTTAATGAATTAGACTTTGAAACTAACATGTGCCTCTGCAACAATAGAATAAACCCAATTGGACCAAGACAAGCTAGACCCACATTTGATAAACATTATTTATTAGCGGGTTAAAAGTCAAGTCCGGTTGTTGGGGCCTGGCCGGCTCCAGGTACAGCCCAAGGATTGAAATGAACCCCTGAGCTGGGCCCAAAACATAAATTATATATAGTTTTTTTTTTTTTTTTAGTTTTTTTATGTAAGCCTAACAACAAAAGTATAAATTTGTTCATCTTAAATTTTAAAAAAAATCATTTAGATCTTAACAAATTTAATACATAAAAGTTTATTATATTTAGATCTCGCTTAGAGTTCACTTAACAATAATTTATATGTTGATTGTATTTAAAAATAATAGATGATTTCCAAAATTTAATCTTAACAAAAATAGTTAATATCTTCATCGTATTAATAAACAATATAAAATGAACTTATAGTTTATATGAGAAACGTTATGATCATAATATGCTCATAACAAAGTTAAAGTGACAGATTGTTACTAGCTATTACTAATAAAAAAAAAAGTAATTTTAGTAATGAGTTTAAATTAGAACTAATAACAACTTATAACATAAAATTTGTTAGAAAAGTGTTGTAAAAATATTGTAAATGTAGTACTTCTCGTCTTTTATTCTCTTATTCTCTTGTTAGTACATATTATGAAAAATTTTGTAATAAAGAAATTAAACGGCAAGATTCACTTTTTTGCCCAAAATGCATATTCTTACCAAACTCTTAAAAATATATACCGAAGCCGCCACTGTGTGGGGGGCATGGTAACTTTGGATAACACCCTCTTGCTACTCCACTAAATAAGCCCAATACAAAGTCTCCTTTCTCATTGGGCTTGTTTAGTTTGAAGCATGAAGTAGATTTCAGTCCTCGATTGGGTTGTAGACAGGACGGGACATACCATACCAATCTTACAACTGAGTTACATTCCTTATCCTATGCTGTCAATAACAAATGAAATAATCCCAGCTTTCATCTTTTCTCAAAAGAATTCAAAAACCATAGCAATAACAATTAATCTCTCTACCAAATATATATGATTAGGAATTTTATTAAAAAACTAAAAGACACACGATCAAAGATTCAAAAGTAATTGAGCTGTGTACACCGGTGCACGGGGTTCCTGATGAATGTTCTGTGACTCTGATTCATAAGCGAGAAAATTGTGTCCCAACAGGGAAGTAAGATACAGGAATTGGAGGGGGGCTTCTCTTAGACTTGTTCTTCGATTTGGCTTCATTGACAGCTTCAGCTTTGCTACTACTACGTTTGCTATGTGCCCAATCCTCTCCTTCACATCCAATTCTGCTGCCAGAATCAGAGAAGCAAGTAAATAAGCTTGAGAAGAAAGCCATGGAAATAAAGCAGGCTAGCTCTTGAAGTTGTCAAAAATTGAGTTCTTAGGTGAGAGCTGGTTATTGTTTTACTTGGGTTCTTGAACATAATTGCTTGCTCTTCCTCTATTTATAGACTGCCAAGTCTCAAGGAAATTGAAGCTGATTATAATATTCAAGAAGTTCCAAGAAGCAGCTTGGAGAGCTAGCTCTAGACCAAATGAGTCACTTCCATGGAACCGTGCGAGAATGACAACACATGAATTGAGGTTGGAAGTGCCTTCAGGGAACTGATGAGTATAGTGCTGGACATTATATCTGGGCCATGCATGATTGGCTAGTTAGCGCGGTTGAAAATTCAAAAGAGACAAGAACAGCAGAATTGGTCATTTATGATGCACACTGAAACATCAAGGAAAGGACCTACGTTGAACATAGTTGCACTAATATCAGGTCATTGCAAATATACTTTGTCATTGTCCATGGATAAAATGGAATACAAATTTAAATTTTGCAATGTAAATCATGTATACCAAATAATTGGGGGAAAAACAGGGAGAGGAGGGAGATTATAAAGAGAATCAAAATAGAAGAGAGAAAAAGAAAATAGAAAAAAGAGTGAAAGAAGAAATAATGAAAGAAAAAAGACTTTTTTTTTTTTGGTAATAGGGAATGAGAATTGAAATGAAAATCCTCAGATTTTGGGATTCTCATTTTGGCTCTAGAAAAAAAAAATTGCAAAATTCATTATATGAAACGGTTAATGTTTCACACAATATTTACATTTTAACATAAGATGTTCACATATTATACGTGATATGAAAGAGTATTAATACTATTGAATGTAAATTAATCAATATCCATATGAAAAATACACGAAACCAAAACTTATATAGCACTTTCAAATATTATAAATGCAGTTTATTTCATATAAAATTTGGGAAATGTATTCATTATGTGAAACATCAACTTATTGTGTAATACCATAGCCAGTGAACTACACATACTATACCATATATTATACATCAACTCTTATTTATTGTACACAAAAATATTTTGAAAAAATATTAATTTTTTATAGTTAAATGTCTTCAATATTATTTAAAATAAAAATTAAATATTACTTATCAAAAGCGCTGTAATCCTTATTCCTTTTTCAACGTAATACGTTTAATTAAAAAAAAATCTCAAAAAATTCAACTCCTGCTACTAGAGTTTTCCTATATATCTACAAGTATTATCAAAGCTCTGTAATTTCCCCAAGAACTACCCCATTCTCTATTATTTTCTGCAATTTCTAAAGCTTGTTAATTGGTGTATAGTGTACTTATTGTTTCTTCTACCCACGAAAGTTTCAAATTTGCCATTTTGCGATTTATACATCTCTTTGCTTTATGCCCTGCTTTTTTCGATGTGGACAAAATGCTTGTTTACACGTTAGGGAGTGTTTTACCATCATTCAAGATTGCGTTTGTTGGCAAAATTTTACAAGCATGGGACACTTGACAGAAGAATTGAGCATGACCATGAAGGTTTTGTCAATTTGCTTGCAGCTGGACAAGCAGGGAAGCAAAACCGTTTGAGGGATAGAGATTGGATATAAATAGAAGACTACTTAATTTTAATGCAATTAAATGTGAAAGGGACAAAATCTTTGGAATGTCTTATGTGATTGGACGGGCCGAATATGGTCTGCAGACGTTCGAGTAAACGAGTCCGTCATTTGTACGGGCCTTTAATGGACGGATCTGATGTGAACGGGCCGGCTATGGACGGAGTGAAGGAAGGTGGGCTGGTTGTCTAGGGGCCTGTTGGACCCCTCATGGGGGATATTTTGGCCCACTCTCCTAAGGGCCCAAATAGAGTCCTTGTGCTAGTAGGACTCCGGAAATCTTGCATATTTGGTAAAGATCTTCCATATAAGGAGGAGATCTGTCCATCACGTTTAGGATTCTACGAAGAGAGTCCTATAAGGAAAAGACTTCCGCGCCAAGAAAGGGATGTCAACCTTATGCTACTATAAAAGCCCCAATGCCCTCACAAACCAAGGTACGCATGATTTTACCCTCTCTAGCACTCTAGAGTTGTGAGAATACTTTCTGACTTAACCTTCGGAGGGTGTTTGGCCGGCACCACACCGGTGTCCTTCGATAGGTTTTCTCCTTTGTTTCGTGCAGGTTAACATACAAGTGAAAGGAGCATTGTGCGACTCATTGGTGAATTTCCTTGATTCATCAAAATGAAAGCAATTTTCTTAAAAAATAAAAAAGAAAAGAGATTGGGTTTGTTGGAGGTCCCCCAGTCAAGATTGGGTTCATTAAGTTATTTCTTATCTAAAGTGTATTTGTAATTTTATACGAGTACTTGTTAATTGGTGTATGGTGTACTTATTGTTTCTACTGCCGACAAAAGTTTCAATTTTGCCATTTTGCGATTTATGCATCTCTTTGCTTTATGCCCTGCCTTTTTCGATGTGGACAAAATGCTTGTTTACATGTTAGGGAGTGTTTTACCATCATTCAAGATTGCGTTTGTTGGCAAAATTTTACTAGTGTGGGACACTTGATAGAAGAATTGAGCATGACCATGAAGGTTTTGTCAATTTGCTTGCAGCTGGACAAGCAGAGAAGCAAAACCGTTTTGAGGGAGAGAGATTGGATATAAATAGAAGACTATTTATTTTAAATGCTATTAAGGCTGTGGTTGGCTTAAGGTAAAATGATTTTAGAGTGTAAAATATTTTCAGGTATTTGGTCACATCACAAAAAATGCTTTGGAAAATATTCTAATGTGTTTGGCTATGTTTCTGAAAATCCTCTAGAAAACACATTCTCTCACATTTTCTCAGCTTCCAAACAAATATTATAATAGAAAATCCAAATATATAAACCAAATCAACAAAAAAATAACCAAAAAAAAAAATTTAATCTTTCTCAAAAATAAGCATAGAGAGAGAGAGAGAGAGAGAGAGAGAGAGAGAGAGAGAGGTAAAGGACCACAGATCAGTGGGGGGGTCTAGAGAGAGAGAGAGAGAGAGAGAGAGAGAGAGAGAGAGGTAAAGGACCACAGATCAGTGGGGGGGTCTGACGGCGACAAGATCAGCGGCTGGGTTTGACGGCGACGAGATTGGTAGGTGGGTCTGAAGGAGGCAATGACGACGAGATCAGTTTGTAGATCGAAGAGGAAGAGAGAAGAGAAAAATCTTCCTTGAGTTCGAAAAATGACGACAATGGCTTCGAGCTTAAGGCGGCAACGACGGCGAGGGTTGGGTTGGGAGTTGTGCCGAAGTTCAAGTGAGTGGTCTCTTTCTCTCTCTCTCTCTGGTAGGATGAAAATGAGGGTGTAAGTGGTTTGAAGGTAAAATAGAAGTGTAAACTATTTTACACTTTAGAGGCTGATAATTTGCGGTCAATGGAAATCATTTTCCGTTTGACTGAATTTTCCAACCAATCCAAATAATCCTCGTGTTGTGAAATATTTTTCGTATTCCTTTTATAATTGAAACAAACACGGCCTAAATGAAATCAATTTTCTTAAAAAATAAAAAAGAAAAGAGATTGGTTTGTTGGAGGTCCTCCATTCAAGATTGAGTTCATTAAGCCATTTCTTATCTAAAGTGTATTTGTAATTTTATAAGAGCATTCGCATCAATTTGTGCAAAAATTCTTATATATTTTAGCATAAGATTTTCTATTTTACATTCTAACTTTTCAAAACACCGCACATCAGATTATCTATTTTACACAACATTTCATTAAAATGTCAATTTTTCTTTATTTAAAATTATTTCTCTTTCTTCGCATACATTCCATTAACTCTCTTCCTTCATCCTTGAAATACATAAAGAAAAAATAAACAACTAAATATAAAATGAATAGTTTTAGTGTAAATTTACATGGTTACTGTAGCAAACTTATAAATTTACACAATGACATACGGATTGATATGAATGATTTTTTCTAATAGAGTTTTAACCTATGCATCTACTTCTGGTGATTACTATTATCAGACTAAGACACCAATCAATTTTTAGTGTAGGTAGAAATTGAACTCTAAATCTTTTATTCAATTATCAAAGAATTTACCAGTTGAGCTAACTAAAACCTATCACAAACAGATTGAATACTCTAATAAGGGTATTTTATTTCCATGGTCTTAAGATGTTGTACCAAACATTTGAATTACAAAGTCATTATTCTATTCTTGTGTTATCACCAAACAAATAAATAGTAGTAATTATTCCATTATAACTTATTGTATTCTCTATAATAGCTATTCATATTCTTATATTATGTAATCGCTAATTTTCTACTACAGTTTAACAAACGTGCACTTTGGGCTTTTTTTTTTATTTTTAAACAACATCGTTTTTTCTTTTCCAATCTGGACTTTCTATTTTGTCTTTTTTCATTGGTATTATCTCTAAAAATAGACACCCAGGGGCCGACTGAATAGGTGATGCAATTCATATAATCGCCCCCAAATAAAAAAAGGCCCCACTTGTAAAAAAAATTATATATATATATATATAATATATTTATCTATTTATTTTAATTAAAACAAATTTAAAGTATTTTTATTGATCAATAAAATGCATTAAAAAAACCATATTGTATCCTAAAATGTGAAGATTTAGCCATAGGATGATAAGAGTACAGGCTGCACTACATAGGCGCACAACAGCACAGGCTGCACAGTGCGCAACTATGCAGTGCAGCCCATAGTTACAACTTATAAGTAGGGATGGCAATTATAGCCCGGCCCGCGGATACCCAGCCCGGCCCGACCCTAATGGGTCGGATTTTACCCGACCCGATAAAGAATAGGGTCGGGTTTGGGTTTTTAAAAAAAAAAAAAAACCCGAAGTGGGTTCGGGTCAGGTCTGGGTTTTTAACAAAACCCGGCCTGAACCCGGACCCGACCTGACCCGATTACAAGATAACACAATTAGAAAAAAAAACCCTCATATATATATATATATATATATGCTTATAAACCCTAATCTAATCCTCTCTCATTTCACAACAACTCACCAGCCGCCTCTCTCCCTCTCCACTCCCACTCTCACTCACTCTCAATCTCACCACTAACCCAAGATGTCACCGCCAGTCCAAGCTCTATCACTGCTCTCCCTCAAGCGACCTCGCCGACAAGCACCTCAAGCAATCAAGCACCTCTCCTCACCTTGCCAGATCTTCATCTTTCTCACCTTGTTGTGAACTCAAGCCTCTGCACTGAAAATCGATTTTTTTGTTCAAAGAATCAAATTTGTATTTTCTAGTTTAAGTGCTATTTTTGTTGAATAGAATCGGCTTGTTTGATTTGATTTTGTAAGGTCTTCTTGTTAGGACCTAGAGATTATATGTTAATTCTTGTTTGTACTTTTGATGTGGGAAAATTTTGTAATGAAAATAGTTTCCCCTACTGTTTGGTTGCTGGGAAAATCAGTATCAGGCAAACAAAATTTTTTTTTGGTTGGGCAACGGATCTGTTAAGACCTGAATTTTCTTGAGTTTCTTGATTGGACAAAGGGATCTGTTCAAACCTAGGGATTTTCTTGATTGGACAAAGGGTTTTGGATCTGTTCAGATTTGGATTTTCTTGAGTTTCCCCTACTGTTTGTTTGCTGAGAAAATCAGTATCAGGCAAACAAATTTTTTTTTTTTTTTTGATTGGGCAACGGAATAGGCCCTAAAGTGGCATGGCCCAACGGGGCTCGTGGGACCCGACGGGCGGGTCTGGGCCCTGGGAAAAAAATTCGATTAATAATCGGGCCGGGTCTGGGTTGTGGGTTCTGGCCCGCGGGTCGGGTCTGGATATAAAGAAACCCGGCCCGAACCCGACCCGTTGCCATTTCTACTTATAAAACAACTTGGTTTCTCACTTTATCTATTATTATAAATTATTGTACCAATTTTGCATCTCAAAAAGTAAGAAAAATAAAATTTAAATAAAAAAATTCAATATATATATTATTTAATTAATATTTAAATATAAAAAAGTCCCACTTAAAATTTTTGCTTAAAGACCCCAAATTGTTAAGCCGCACTGTAGACATCGTTATATTTTTCTTCTGCCGAAAGCTCAAATTGCTAAAATGGAATACCCAAATTGTATGTGGCAAAGGCTGTATCATAATTCATATGCGGGCCAGCACCATGAGATAATCTTTTCTAAAATTTCCTTAAAAAAATTTTGAACATACTTAATTTGGACTTTTGGG
>NW_027070647.1:0-43677 GCF_002906115.3 Quercus suber | reverse complement strand
AGATCCACATTCCAAACCTTAGAGTTAGGTAGGATAAAGTCAGAGACTTTATTGATCTCTGCATCAATCCTAGGGGACACCACTTAGAGAAATTCTTATCAAGGTTGCAAAAAATTTAGCATTTATCCTCATCAACCCAATTTTTATAACATATAATACACCATTACAACATTCCTTCCATCAAACTTCTATTTCTTTTTTAACATTCCATTTAACATATTCTTTCTTTATTATTTTTTATTTTTCCTTCTCTCTCCTCTGTCTCTTCTTTCTCAACCCAATTATTCTCAGCACGCCGGCCACTGCATCCAATGCATACCACATCACCCACATCACCACCGTCAACAGCTAGATCCACCGTACCACAAACAACAGCAGAGAGAAAAGAAAAAAGAAAAAAGAAGAAAACTCCACATCCACCACACCACACCCCACATCCACATCCACCGTTGGACCAAAAAAAAAATCAAAAGTAATTGGACCAAGCTCCGTCACACCGATCGAGCACAATCGGACCAAGAAGAACCCAAAAAAAAAAAAAAAAAAAACCCATTGCCGCCATCGAACTACAGCATCAAACCCACGATCCATGACCACATCACCAGACCACACCATCGGTATCACAATCACCGGAGCCCACTCATTGGCGAACCACATCAGTGAAGCAGAGAGAGAGAAGAGAGAAGAAAGAAGTGAAGAGAGGAAAGATAAAGATGAGAGAGAGAGAGTGTGTTGAGTGAATAAAAAAAAAAAAATCGGCTTGGCTTGATACTCCGGCCTGGGTTTCGTCGGAGAGGGAGGTGTCGAGCAAAGGGAGAGAGAGAGTAGAGAAGTGGTGAGAGGAAGAAATGGGAAATGATAAAGCTAAGACAGGAGAAAAGAAAGTGGGCACCACATTTGAATAAAAAAATATAAAAATTTACAATTGTGAACAATGCGGTCTCAATATGAGACCGCACTGTTCATCAATGCCAAAATTATAGCATTTACAACTCTTGATGGAGCAAGCTTTGTGGTCAAATGCTAAAAAAAGCATCTTAGCATTTAAAACCCTTAATGAGAATGCTCTTACTATATGCTAAATCCGGAAGCCACTTTTGTCCAAATATTTGTAATAAAATGTTTAGAATGGAAAGTATATATTTGTAATAATCAAATATGCTAGTTTTTTTTTTTTTTTTGCTTGAAAATATGCTAGTATTAATATCAGTTAGTCTTAAGAGAGTGTATTGTGTTAGTATAACTTGTCCCATCCTCCCTTAAAGTTAACATGACTTTGAGTGGAGTTGTTATGTGCCTTTGTGTTAGAACCTCTTTTCCTCTCCTTGTGTGTGTGTGTGTGTGTGTGTGTTTGTTTCTCAAAAAAAAAAAAAAAAAAAAAAATCACGTTAATGTTCAAAATTTTCCTAATTAAAAACTATTGACAATAGCTATTCAAATTCTGAATTATATTTGAATTTCAAAATTTAGCAATCAACGTATGTATCATTAAGAGATAATTGATTTCCTTAATTCACATAAATGAGCATTAAAATAAAATATGATATTTTAGTAAAAATATCCAACAAATTCTATGCCCAAGGTGTAAACCTGTTGCGTAATGGCGACCTCAAACCTCTATCATTAACGTTTATTTTTTTGATAAGTAATTGTAATTTATTAAATTGGAACTATCATTAACATATTTGACACAAACAAAACACATGCTTTTGTACCATTCTAGTAGGGAAGATACAGAAAAAGCTAGCATAGGTTGAACTGATAATTAACAAAACTAGCTTTTAAACCCGTGCAAATGCATGGGAATTACATAAGTACATGTATTTTCGGGTTCTCCCAAAAAAAAAAATAGTACATCTATTTTTATCAAAATAAAAAAATAATAATGACCATTTTGTAAGAATCCACAAATAAATGTCAGTACATAAAAATAATTAGAATCTAAGAAAGCAAAAATATTCAAATAATTTAAGGTAAATATTTGGAGTGAACATTTTATTTCAAAAGCCTTAGTTAAATAAATTTAATTAAATAAGTATGTAGCTAAAGTATTTGAAATTCTAAATTTTGAAAAATAACACCTAGTATGAATTTCAAATTTAAAATGTATATGACATTCAAAATGCTATCCATAACAGTATGTGTTGTCTTACAAATAGATTTTCCTTTAAGACTATTCTAAACATATAAAACAGTAACATCCATTGTGATGGATAAAAATATTTCTAGCAATTGAAATTAAAATCCAGCTAAAGAGAATGGTGTGAATTTCCTTCCTTGGAAGCAAATTGGTAGAGAAGCATAATTGTTGTTCGTTTTACATTTTTCGTTAAAATACTTCTTCAACTAAAGAAATTGTTGTTTGTTCTACTTGTCAATTGAAAATAGTCCCAAGTTAACTACCAAAATAGGAGTCAGAACCATAATTGGAGATCATACTAACTTCAATTAATATATGTATCTTGTCTAAAAGAGTTTACGATTCCTTTAAAAAAAAAAAAAAAAAAAAACTGCCAAGTTCTCTTAAACTTAGAGAACCAAAAAAATCTGATTCCATCCAAACCAAGCAAAAGAAGAAATACTGGACTTTATACACACACACACACACACACACAAATCCACTGAAAGACTATTCATAGACATTTTATAAGAAACTAGTAAGTTTTCCGTGCGATGCACGAGTAGTGTTATAATCTTTTATGTAAATTTGTTTTTGGAAAATATTATACATATGTTATANTTTGTTAGTAATGAGTTCATCATAAAAAGTAACAATTATAAATTGCACACATATATCTATTATAATTATTTTGTTCAAGTAATGAGCAATAATGAAAACAACTTAGAGTAATATTGTATAATAAAAGTTGATAAAAGCATATTAATTCATTCTATATTATTGATTTTTATTATGTGATGTAATAAAAAGCTTCATTACGAATTTTTTTTTCTTCAATGCTTTGTTATTGTGGTATGGTGACGCTTGTTGTCATTATCAGTTTCTCCATCTTCAACATTTGAAATTTAGTTCGTCCATATTTGTTCAATTTTTTAGCTTTCATCATTTTTTCCGTTTGTTGCATCATTTGTGTTAATTACTAATGAATTGGCACGAGAGATTCTTGATTAGATCTTACAAAGAGATTCTTGATTAGATCTTACAAAGTTTGGACTTTGTTGCTAAGATTTTTCATAGGTATTTGCATTTATATTAAATTTCAATAATGTGACAGTTTTTTGTAAATTTTTTATTTTTGTTAATTTTGGAATAGTGCAGCAAAAAGAATTAACATAGCATGTTGAATTGTGTTTTTTTTTCTTCCATACCTTTTTATCATTTGAAGGCGCATCAAAAATCTTAGCAACTATATAATTTTCAAAACCATCTTTTAGATCGAATTCATTCAAATGAAGTAGAGAAATCTATTTTTTTCATAATTTTTTTTTCCAAATAACGTGAGATTCTTCTCCAATATCAAATTTTTACAATAATTTAAATAAGTTGTACCTTAGTTTATTTTTCAGCAAGATCTCGATCTTGTAGATTTATTTAGGATTTTCTGGCATCTCGATCAAATATCACAACTTTTTTTGTTAGTTGCATTAAAAACTTCAATTTGAATTCTATATCTAAAATAGTTTGCAATTGAATATATATAGTAGTTATAGTGAGATAAATATATTATAAATATTTTGAGAGTATGTAGTTAATGTGAGTGCCTCTAACTTTGGGATAGAAAGATTTATTTTGTTTTACATTTTGCACACCAAAATGATCCTGTTTGTAATTTGACATTTCTTTCACAAAGTACGCATAAAATGTAATACTACCATATTGTATCAATGTTACTTATTATTGCAATACCCTAGCAGTTCACATCTTGCAATGAACTTTGAAATTATATATATATTTTTTTTTATGTAAATAATATGATCTATTATTTTTATACAAAAATGATGAGTATAATTTGAAATAATTAACAAACCTTTTCGTTGGATCTCATTCAATGCATTTTATCTTTAGTATTGTCTTCATATTATTTAAAGATAAATCCTCCTATGAAAATTGTTTTGCATGTATTTTTGGTATTTCTTATATAGGATCATGTTTTTTACCATTCCTATCATTGAATTTTTTTAAAGAAAATATTAAGTTGATGGCATTTTGTGAGATAGTATATGCTCTTTATTAGACTTTTTTGTTATTATAAATTTTAGAAATATGCACTTGTCAATTATTTCAGCAACCTGAGAGATCTTAAGATTTATATATATTTTTGTTGCATTGGTCAATGATAGAGGATTTGTCTGCATAAATTGCATAGAATATTATTAATAGACAAAAGCATATTGAATTGAAATTGGGAAAAAATGAAGAGATATTTCATGAGAATGAGATTTTCTAGAAGTATCATCTATATGTGGGGGAGGAAGAAGAGAGTTGTAAGAGGGTAAGAGTTTTTGCTTTGATTTACACGTGAGAATGGTCAAACTTGGGTCATAATATGTAAGGTAAGAACTGGGTCTGACTTTTTCATAAGATTTGGTCTACTTTTAAAAGATAATCAATTTTATAGTGAATAACATTTGGTCTGATTGGTCTAATTGTTAAGAACAACTCATATCAATATAATAGTAAAGATAAGTTACTATGATCTATTGGGTAACAGAAAAAAAAAAAAAAAACTTAATAAAAAGAGGTAAAAATGCTAAATTTATATAATAGTAAAATAAGTTACTATGATTTATTAGGTAATAGTAAAAAAAATTAATAAAAAAGGTAAAAAAAGGTTAAATGCAATGAGTTACTATGATCTATTGAGTAACAGTATAAAAAAAAAACTTAATAAATAGAGGTAAAAAATGCTAAATTTATATAATAGTAAAAATAAGTTACTATGATTTATTGGGTAACAGTAAAAAGAACTTAATGAAAAAAGGTAAAAAAAGTTAAATGCAATATTAGAGTGCCACGTGGCACGACCTCATATACTCTCATATGAGGTCTCTGTTTTTATATATATGTTGATGTTGATTGATTGATGTGTGTGTGTGTGTGCGCGCGCGTGTGTGTGTGGGTGTATGACCATAATTAAATGAGGATATATAGCTCTAAGATGTAGAATAAAAATTCATTTATTCTCATTAAGTTTTTGAGGAGCTCACTCAAAACTTATTGTACTCAACATAAAACAAGAGTTTTGCTTTTTAGTTTATCTGCTTAATCAAGATATAGATATGTAAGACCCTTTTATAACCATTGAAAAAATTTGAGAGATTGTCAAAAATCACTGCAATTTGATTGGATCTAAGGCACCCAACCGTGATCCTTGAATGGGAGAAAGATCCTCATATCAAATTTCTTACTATTGTCAGTCTTTTTGCTTAGGCGAAAGATGGAGAAAGTGTTCGAACTCTTGTTGTTTTATTTTAATTAGGTTTAAGTCTAACGAGAATAATATTCTACAAGTAGCAATTCGTTTATTTTCAAGCCAACCTATTTACTATCTATTATTTGATTGACTAATCTATATATTGGAATGGGTGAAAAGTAAAATGTTTTGATAATTCCCCATCACGAGGGGATGAATCAAGACAATTTTGAATCAAAGCTCTAGATTTTTGTTCACTCTAATTTTCTTATTAAAAGAATTAAAAAATTTATCCAATAATTTTAATACAATAATAATTTGAGGAAAAATATTCTTTAAATAACTATTTAGTGAACTATTCTGTCTTAACCAAAGACGATGAAAAAAAAAAAGCTGAAGTATTCTTTTGTCCATTTAACAAAGATGACAACATTTCAATTAAAAAATAATAATAATTTGAGTTTATTGAGATTGATAGAGTGATAATGAGTTGATATTACATGCCTAGAATAGTGTAATTATTGTGGCTCCACCTTTGGCACCAAAATTGAGGGAAAATATTGAGATACATGGATTAAAATTAGAATCTAATTGAAATATAATTTAGATTCAATTGGATTTTCTCTGTGCCATGGATAATACAATAATTTTTTTGGATACTTTTTTAAATTGAGAATTTTGATGAAATAGAGATGAAAATTATATATATATATATAAGTGTTCGTTTGGAAAAGTTAGTTTTTTTTATTAAATTATTTACGGTTTATAAGTCCCACCTTACTTTTAGTCTTAACTTTGTAACAAAAAATTTAATTTTAAATTATTTGAAAAAAAAAAGTTAACTTTTAGTATTTTTTTTTTCTTGCATTATACAAACTAGATTATAACCCATGCATATGCATGAATGCATTTAAAAATAAACACATTTTTTAATCATAAAATATGCATAATTAATCAAATAATTAAAAAAAACATAATTAGATTCATATTAAAATTTCTACCTAAGTTTAATTATTAATTATGATTATTTTTATTCTAATAATTGATAAGATAAAATGTGTGGTGATTTTTGTTGAATAGATATAAGATTTTTTTTTTTTTTAGACTATTAGTATTTTGTATTCATTAATTAACTTGGCACAAAGATTAAAAAACTTAAGTGAACACATGACACAAAATTAGCTCATAATTGAAACCTAATTTATAATGAACTTTTAAATTGCATCATGTATTTAAAATAATAAAAGTTAAATCCATGTATAAAAGTAAAATTAAAATCAAAGTTAACATGACAAATGAGAGAGAGAGAGGACAACATCCTTTTATTTGTTCACTAGTTTGTAACCTATGTTTATTCATGGGAACATTAAACAACAATGATAAAAAAGAATGAAAATTAATAAAAATTAAATTGTTGAAGTTGCAAAATTCCTAAATTGACACAAATTCATTAGTTTAGGGACCCAATTTGAACTCTTGGCCCAAAAGGAGTATGGACTTAAGCCCAAATAGCCCAAAACAATGAATTTGTAGAGAGCGGATTGAAGAATTGGGCTTTAGCGAATTAAGCAACGAGCTAATAGATTTTAGTGATAAAAAAAAAAAGAAAAAAAGAAAGAAAGATGATAGACGTTTATTAAAGAAAAAACGTCCTCGGCCAAATCTGAGGAGATTGATTCTAGTATATTGCTTCCGAGATTTGCTTACAAGTTTGGTTCTAGACTGTTACAATGTCTCTCTCTTGATTTTTCGATCCCCTTTCCTCTAGGGGTCTCTCACATTATATATCTCCTCCCTAGTGATCTTGGCCCTTCATCTGTTAACCGTCCAAGCCACTACTCGAGTGCTCGTCTTATCAGACACCTTTTCTGGCTCTCTGTGAGTTGCAGTGACCAAGAAAATACTATTCAAGGGTCTTCTCCACATAAATGCGGCTAGAAAAGTAGCTGCAATGCATTTAATGCGGAGTTGGCACCTTTCCTTAGGTATTTTTGGGTTTCCTTCCTTCTTGTGTGTTTACGAGACATGCTTCTGACACTGGTGCCTCTATTGAAGTCATTTTCGTCGCTGCAACACGTATCAAAGCAATGTTTGTCATGGCTGAAGAAGTATCCTTCCTCAGACCTCCTTCTTCTCATTTCTTACTCTGAGGCATTGAGCTGGAATCACTCAACTATTTGTCTCTCCTCGAACATGCCAATGTCGTCGGATAAGGCCTAAGGCCCGATATACTGTTTTGGGCCTCATCCCCACAATTAGTATTCCAAATAAGACAGAAAATTATTGAATATTCTGAGAGTACCATAAATGCGTATTC
Organism: Quercus suber; assembly: GCF_002906115.3. NCBI lineage: Eukaryota > Viridiplantae > Streptophyta > Magnoliopsida > Fagales > Fagaceae > Quercus > Quercus suber. The sequence continues at coordinate 35,988 of NW_027070647.1, read as the reverse complement.
TCCCATCTCACATGAATTGTGAGTCCTACCATAAATTTAATTAGTGGGACCCATAATTATGTAAGAGGAGGGAGTATGTATTTATGGTACTCCAAGAGTACTCAATAATTACCCAATAAGACAATCAAAACCAAATGGGAAATTTGTAGAGAGAGAGAGAGAGAGATAAACCTTAGTGAGAACGATAAAATAATGAAAGAAATAAACAAACAAATCCAGAGACAAAAATTAAACATAAAGAACTGTTTACTTAGAGAGAGAGAGAGAGAGAGAGAGAGAGAGAGAGGGAATGGACCTAAGGTAGAGAATGATGGTGCAACGAAGACAATAGACTTCTTTAAAACATTTGAGTAATAACAAAGTTACTTGCTTTAATTTTTTACTCTAAAATTTCTTCAACAAATATTTCATGGTTTCCATTAAAGAGAATGAATTCAAATAGTTTAGCTTTTGTGACAATCTAGTATCTCCATTACATCATTTATAAAGTTTTTGATATAATCACTTCGGGTTCTGCATAGCATTTGTATAGTTTTTTTTATAAATTCTTTGGGTTTTGCACTAACAACTTACTTGGCACAAAAATTAAAAATTTTAAATAAGATGTGGCTCAAAATTAAAAACCCAATTGAAATCTAATTGGATTTTCTTAACTTTAGCTTCAAATAAATAAATAATATATATATATATATATATGTATGTATGTATGTATATATGTATGTATGTATGTGTGTGTGTGTATAATTGGGAAGATATACACACAAAACGATATGTATAATAATTAAGAAACGAAGTAAGTGTCTACACCTTGGTGGCAGAGTGGAATTACTTATGCTTTAGGGAGTTCATTTACCTTTTAAAATATATGTATAATATTTATAAAATATTATATGTATAAAATATTATTTTATTAGTTTAACTTACCTTTAAAAATAGTTTTGTACACCTTGACTTAAATCTTGTATACTTTGACGTAAATTAGTTTAGCTCAAAACTAAACACAAATCAGTCCTTCCCAAAACCAACCAACAACATAAATCACAAATCTCTTTCTCATGAATCTCTTCTCTCTATCAAACTATTGGTATTTGTTATAAAGTTAGCGATTCTTCAAACATTTAATTGATTAAGTAGACATAATATATTATTTATATATGTATGAATGGGTGTCGCTCTTTGGGTCAATAATTAATATAAGGCGTTAATGCACTTTTAGTCCCTACATTTTGGTTTTTTTTTTGTCCCCCATTTTAGTCCCTACATTTTAATTTTACTGCTTTTAGTCTCTAAATCAATTAACGCGTTTCATTTTGATCCTTTCCGTTAGCCCACCAACAGAAATTGCTTAGGTGGGAAACTGATGCTGACGTAGCCAATTAAAAAATAATAAAAAATTTTAATTAGCATTTAAAAAAATGCCATGTCAGCTTCTAAATATTAAAAAAAAATTATTATTAATCAATTTTAACGAAATTAAAAAAGAAAAAACAAAATTAAAAACAATAAAATACATCAATTCAAATCTAATTCATTTTGAACAAGAACACAATCACAAATTTAAACATCGACACAAGAACAAACAACACAAACCCAAAACCAAATATAAAAAACACAAACTCAAATTTAAACAATAACACAAGATCACAAACACAAAGAATACAACAACAAACATAAACCAATTAAAAAGAGTAATTGAAATTTTTTTTCTTTTCATTATTTTCGGAAGAACAAAGTAATATGTTCTTCATGTTCTTCGGGAAAGAACATGAAGGTTGCCCAGAAAATTAAAACAATCAATATTTTCTTTTCTTTTGTTACATTTTCTCAGCAAATAAACATGCAAAAATTCATTCAAAATCCTTTTCCTCCATTGAATCCTCCAACAAATCAAACCCATAAACCCAAAAAAATAATAAAATCCACATGAAAAAAAAAAAAAAAAACCCCAGAAATTTAAAATGAACACAGCAACAACCCGAAACCCAGCTCGAGCTCAACGTTTTTGGTCAATCGCCTCATTGAAACCTAGAAAATACTTTGCAATCCGAAGCCCAAACCAACAACAAACCCAACCAATGATCACCGATCTGACCAACCAACTAGTTACTCCTGCAATTTGAAACCCACATGGACAGATCAGACCACTAGTCACCACCACTGTCACCGATTTGGGGATGACGAATTTGGTGGTGGCAGCGATGGAAGGTGGGAAGCTGACGATAGTGACAAACGCCGAGGGGCAGAGAACGACGTCGCCTGTGGTGGCATATGCGAAAAATGGAGATATGTTGGTGGGTCAGATTGCGAAACGACAGACCGCTGAGAACCCAAAGAACATGTTCTTTTGATGAAGAGGTTTATCAGAAGGAAGATGACGGAGATGGATGAGGAAAGCAAGCAGGTTTCATATAGAGTTGTGAGAGATGAGAATGGAAATGTGAAGTTAGATTGTTCGGCAATTAGGAAGCAGTTTGCGATTGAGGAGATTTCTGCTTAAGTATGAGGGAATTAGGGTTGTGGGTTTTGTTTTGTTTTGTGTTTTTGGTAATGGGTTTTTGTCAAAGTTTTTGTTGTTTCGGAATTTTAATTACTCTTTTTAATTGGTTTATGTTTGTTATTGTGTTCTTTGTGTTTGTGATCTTGTGTTAATGTTAAAATTTGAGTTTGTGTTTTTTGTGTTTGGTTCTGGGTTTGTGCTTTATGTTCTTGTGTTGATGTTTAAATTTGTGATTGTGTTCTTGTTCAAAATGAATTAGATCTGAATTGATGTATTTTATTGTTTTTAATAAAATTTTTAATATTTAGAAGCTGACATGAAATTTTTTTTAAATGCTAATTAAAATTTTTTATTATTTTTTAATTGGCCATGTCGGCATCAGTTTGCCATCTAAGCAATTTTCGTTGGTGGGCTAATGGAAAGGACCAAAATGGAACGCGTTAATTGATTTAGGGACTAAAAGTGGTAAAATTAAAATGTAGTGACTAAAATGGAAAAAAGCCAAATTGTAGGGACTAAAAGTGCATTTACGCCTTAATACAAAGCACATGGGAACATCCTTTTATTTGTTCACTAGCTTGTAACCTGTGTTTATTCATGGGAACATTAAACAACAATGATAAAAAAGAATGAAAATTAATAAAAATTAAATTGTTGAAGTTGCAAAATTCCTAAATTGAGACAAATTCATTAGTATTCCAAATAAGACGGAAAATTATTGAATACTCTAGGAGTACCATAAATACGTACTCCCCAATTTCACATGAATTGTGAGTCCTACCATAAATTTAATAAGTGAGACCTATAGTTATATGAGAGGAGAGGGTACGTATTTATGGTACTCCGGGAATACTCAATAATTACCCAATAAGACAATCAAAACTAAATGAGAAATTTGTAGAAAGAGAGAGAGAGAGAGATATATATATATATATATAAACCTTAGTGAGAACGATAAAATAATGAAAGAAATAAACAAACAAATCCAGAGACAAAAGTTGAACATAAAGAACTATTTACTTAGAGAGAGAGAGAGAGAGAGAGAGAGAGAGAGAGAGAGAGGGAATGGACCTAAGGTAGAGAATGATGGTGCAATGAAGACAACAGACTTCTTCAAAACATTTGAGTAATAACAAAGTTACTTGCTTTAATTTTTTACTCTAAAATTTCTTCAACAAATATTTCATGGTTTCCATTAAAGAGGAAGAATTCAAATAGTTTAGCTTTTGTAACAATCTAGTATCTCCATTACATCATTTATAAAATTTTTGATATAATCACTTCGGTTTTGTGTAGCATTAGTATAGTTTTTTATATAAATTCTTCGGGTTTTGCACTAACAACTTACTTTGCACAAAAATTAAAAATTTTAAATGACATGTGACGCAAAATTAAAAATTCAATTGAAATCTAATTAGATTTTCTTAACTTTGGCTTCAAATAAATAAATATATATATATATATATATATAATTGGGACGATATACACACAAAATGATATGTATAATAATTGAGGAACGAAATAGGAGTCTACACCTTGGTGGCAGAGCAGCATTACTTATGCTTTAGGGAGTTCATTTACCTTTAAAATATATGTATAATATTTATAAAATATAATTTTATACATATATTTTATTATTTTATAAAATATATTATTTTATTAGTTTAACTTACCTTTAAAAATAGTTTTGTACACATTGACTTAAATCTTGTACACTCTGACGTAAATTAGTTCAGCTCAAAACTAAACAACACAAATCAGTCATTCCCAAAACCAACCAACAACATAAATCACAAATCTCTCTCTCATGAATCTCTTTTCTCTGTCAAACTATTGGTATTTGTTATAAAGTTAGTGATTCTTCAAACATTTGATTGGTTAAGTAGGCACAATATATTATTTATATATGTATGAATGAGTGTCGCTCTTTGGGTCAATAATTAATACAATGCACATGGGTTGAATTTTGTTATTCAATTTAAAATATTTTTATAAATAAAAGGACAAATAAATAATGACAATTGCACAAAAAAAAAATTGTTATACAAACTTTACAAAATAAAATTGTAACATCTATTCACATTTACAATAGATAATGATAACTCATAATGATGTTAAAATATGAAAATTTATAGAAGAAAATAGTCAAATGTCATATATTTGCATGACTTTTTTTGTTTATAAATAACTTCTCTTTTTATTAAATTTAAGTTTCTAATCGATCTTTCTAAAAAAAACCCTAAGTTGCCACATTGCATGGTAGGCAAGATGTGGCCTACTAGAAAAAATGATGATTCATGCCTAGTAGATGTGCAATGAAGCTCCAGAAGTGTGGTCATGAATATTACAAATTGAACTTCGATGAAGCCCTTTTTAACTATATGGGCTGATTTGGGGGCGAAGCAATAATTCGAGATGCTCAGCCGCACAGGGACAAGTTATTGCTGCACCAAGTAAAAAAGACAGGCCCCCGTGCCTACACCAGAAGTGGAACTACGAGCGGCCATCCAAGCATTGAGCTTTAATTTGCAGCAAGTAAAAACCTTCTTCACTTCACGACCAGGTTTAAGCATAATTGTGCTTTTGTCTGCAGCTGCTTATTAGGCAAGATGATGAGAATTCTCTATTGGTGCTTATTTCCCAATTGGATTTAACATATTGATTTAGCTTCAACAATTTTGGAGTTTAGTGATTAGTCAACCTTCACAATAGGGGTTAGCTAGTCCTTGATGAAGTACAAACACTTCATTTGGGAGTCATACGTACCTGTGTCAGACACGAGATACACTTGTGACATTTCATCATGTGTGTCCCAACCGGTTCTTTAAAAAAAAATTGCTAAACATAGGAACATAGGAACAAGAGAAATTGAACACCCTTTCACAAAACAAATAGAACATCTATGCTCTAATAGTAACAAACTAACAATGCATTTGAAAATTAATAAATATTCTTATTCTTGGTTTGTATTTTAATTTCTAAACATTCCTTAATAATCATGAATTAATTTTATTATCCATTTTTGCTCTTAAATTGATATATATTTAATATTATATTATATGAAAAAAAAAATGTTTAAAAATATATAAAAAAATTAAAATTAAAATATATTTAATAGGCGTGTTATGCTGTATGTATAACATTTTTATTTTTTATAAATGTTGTGTCGTCGTATCGTACCTGTACTGTGTCTAGGGGTGGCAATTTGTGTTCACGTGTTAGGTTTGTGTCATGTCAACTCATGAGTATTCGACTATATGAGTCAACACTAACCCGACATGTTTATTAAATAGATTAAGATTCTTCAACCCTAACAGGACCCATTTATTAAACGGGTCAGTCGTGTCGACTTGTTTATCAGAATTTATCAAAATGAAAAAAAAAATTTATGAAAAAAAAAAATTTAATATAAAATTTAGAACTAATGAGTAATTGCATCACAAATAATCATTCAAAACTAAGATATATATTAATATCATAAATAATCAATCACAATATGTCAAAGAAAATAAACCACAACAACTAATAAGTTTATATACCTAAGGTTTGAATGATATATTGGTAAAATGTTATTTAATTAAACGGGTCAGACGGGTTCTATGGATTGAACATTAACCCAACCCATTTATTAAACGGGTCAGTCGTGTCAACCCGAATATGACATGAATCCTTTAAACCTCAATCCATAACCTACTAATTTTGTGTCATGTTGTGTCCAATTTTGCCACCCCTAACCGTATCCGCTTCCTAGGCTAGTCCACATCACCATTAAGTCTTCCCTAGTCAACAATACCTAACAGTTGGTTTATTTAGACTAGGAGTACTCCATGACCACGATTCATTAACCATTGGTGTTTAAAATGTGGGCTTCTGTTGTTCCTAACTTCCCTTACATGGGACATACACAAATTAACCTCACCTTTCCAAAACTTAAAGATCGATTAATTTTGTAGCAAAAAAAATGGTTTTTTTTTTTTTTTTTTTTTTTTTTTTTTTTGTGCTAGAAGTGTTAATGAAAAATTAGTAAATAACAACATTGAGTAATACAATCTACTTTCCTCAAAATCCGTTTGGTTAAATATGAGTTATTTGAGAAGAAAATGCAAGGAAAAGAGCATAATGAGCTTTGAACTATTGTATCTTTGGGTTCTGCCTTGTGTACTAGAAGCAGCAGTACGGAAGTTAGCTCGCCCAGTAAGAGCCCATGTGCCACATTCAACGCATCTCAATCCTCAATACTCCCAAATTTGAAACCGTGTATTACCGACTTCCTTGACCAGTATGCCTGCGCTATTTACCAAGTATTTGTAATTTCTGATTCGTATAATTATAGTCTCAATGACGGGTACTCTTAAAACATTATTTTTAATGGATTACTTTAAGTAAATTTTAATATTACTTTCATAATAAATGTAAAAAAGTTTTCAAAAAAGTTGGTAACATTTTTTTTCCTATAAAAAATGTCATAAAATAATACTTTTAGTATATCTATTAACTTTTCCCGTAATTATTTATATATGACAAGTCTATATCACAGTTTCTTACATCTCTAGTTCACTTGGACTTATCCAATTATTGGTTTCAAACATGTAATATTCCTTAACCAAAAATAAAAAAGGTGTTATTAGCCGCCATACATTACACCAAAGGATTCATCCACGCTTTTGTTGTGTGAATCAAATTGGTGAAGGACCGACAAGCAGTCATACATGACAGAGTGAGTGATTTGCGACCAAGCTTTGGGCAAGCAAGCATGTCGATTTTATTTTATTTTATTTATTTTGGATAAATCACCATGTTGACTTTAGATGTTGTTTGAAAAAGGGCACCTATAAATCATAAAGTTTAAATTATGAGCAAAGTTTGGTGAATTTTAAAGGAAGCAGCGTGGTTGATTAAGAGTTAAGAACAATTTTTAATTTTCCTGAAAATTATCCCAAGGAAACAGGGTTCAAATTTCTTCTTTTTATTTTTATTTTATTTTTAATTTGATTGAATAAAATGTGGTCTTTTTATGTAATGTTCAAGAACACACACTTTGAAGGCTCGAAAAAATGATAGAAGATTGGCATGATGTCCTAATTATAACCTATAATTGCAAACGCAGAATTTTGGGACTAAGTCAGCTCAGCATACAAGAAAATAAAATCTTATCTAATTGCTCTGTTTCTTTATCAAAAAGTAAGCTTTTTCCGGCAATGTTTCTATCAAAAATCAATACCATTTGTTTATTAGAAAAAAACTATAAGTCGTCATTACGCATTTGGTAGTTCGAGTACCACTGCCAAATAGGCATTTTATTGCTAGACTATAGTTGTATTTGCCATAATTTCGAAGCATATAAAAACACGTTTTCTAACACATGACCCAAAAATAAAATAAAAAGAACTGTTCCTCATCTCAAATAATGTAACATATTATTGTACATCCACATAATTTGTTGATTGTTAGTTGTCGAAACATATTTATTTTTGTTGTTGAGATGAGAATGCTGAGCTGATAGATGGTAAAAAGTAAGTTTTATGTGGCACAATTATCTCAATTTACCGAATTTTTGTATTATTTCTCTATGGTGCATATTATGAGAGTGAAAATGTATATACCTTACGCATCATATACATTCTCAAACTAAAGAAGAGAAACAAACTATGGTGGAGGACATTTTCAATTTAGTTAATTCTTTTGAGCATGATTCCTTTTCTTTTGTATTAAGAGAGGGCAATGTTTCCGCCCACTTCGTAGCCCAATTGACTGTTATTGTGAATTGGACAAGGCCAGCTTTTATCTCCAACTTATTGCTTAGTATAGTTCATGCTATAGATAGAGATGATCATACAGACCCTCTTAGTTGTAATTCTCTGCTTTTCTCTTAAGGGACTTTTCTCTTAAGGTAACAAACAAAGAAGAAGAGAAACAGTCGTGGGTTAAGGAAAAAAAAGTTGGGATTAAGTTGAGAGCCTTTGAATTGATCCTTAATGTGAAAGCTAAATGGCCAATGTAGTGTCGATTAGAGGTGACAGATGAAGACTTCCACGCCTTGGAATGTTCTCAAAAAGTTATATCTTCTTTATAAAGTTCATTTCTCTACTGTTATTTCTTCTTCTTTTTTTTGATGAGTGTACTGTTATTTCTTCGCATAGTTTAGTTGATAGTTGTACATTTGTAATTTTGTTTAAAGGTAAAATCTATGCGTAATTAAAAGAGGACTTAAAAAAAAAAAAAAATTTAAAAGAGGACTTTTTTTCTTATTAATAAAAAAAGGAGGAAATTTTTTTTTAATACAAAATTAAGAGGACTTTAGTTTTAAGCAACCTTTAACATAAATAACTTTTTAAAGAAAAGAAAAGTAAAGGCAAGGGCATCATTATCATCCATGAAAATTCATTCCTAAATATAAGAATGGTTTGTGCAACCCTATAGTGGGTACCATCTCATCACATATTATATTATTTTAAGAGTAACTCTAGAATTCTTAAAGTCAATATAAATTATAAAAGGTTTTTGTTATGTGGTGCTTTTGGAAATTGGTTAAAGTATTGATAGATTTCTTCATATTTAGAAGCAGCAAAAGTTAATTAAAAAATATACATATATATATATATATATTAAAAATAATTCGACTAATCTTAAAATAGTAGCGGACTATATTGAGTTTTCTGAGAATTTGTTAATTAAATCAAAATATTATTAATTTATTTTGAAATAAAATATTTATGCTTTTTTCTTTTAGAAACAAATGGTTTGTATTCTATTACATAATCATTTTAAAATTGATGATTTTACAAATTTTAGTTCAAAATTACAATAAAAATCAATTTTAATATGACGTGTTAATAAATTTATAATAAAATATATACAATTTTTTATTAAATTATAAATGTTTTTTTCTTCCATGAAATGAAATGCGGTGAAAATGTCACATTGAAAAATTAAATTGGATTAAATTAGATAATTTGTACCTTCAAAAATAAAATAAAAAACCAAATGTTTTTCTTATCAAGATCGATAAAAAAATCTAAAACACTCTACCGTCAATCAAGAGAGATCCGAGCCGTCAAAATCGTGTAAACGCCAAAAGGATATCCCATCTGTTCCGCCCACACCTAACCAACTCTCAGTAATAATAAAGCTTTTATAACAAGAAGAAGAAAAAAAAAAAAAAAAAAACCCTTGTAAGGAAATATATATATATATATATATATATATGTATGTATATGTATATAAAAAGAGAGTAGCGTAATATGGCAGTCTATGTTGTCGTTGTTGATGACGGCTGTAAAACAAGCCGAGGCGACAATTCCGATCAAACTACCTCCTTTTTCCCTTCCCAAACCCAAAAAACCTTTCACACGAAAAAAACTTTACTATTTTCTCTTGTCTTAGCAAACTCCTTGTCTTAGACTCTCTCTCTCTCTTTAGTCTTACTATATAGCTACTAAGTTTTGATCCAAAAAAAATCAAAAAATCAAAAACCTCCTCCAATTTCCGATGTGATCAGGTCCAAATTATCGTTCTATAATCACTGTTTACTAGCGGCGGCGGCGGCGGGGGCCACCGTAAATGTCTCTCGTCCAATCCCCCTCCGTCGATTGCGTCCCTCAGCGCAGCGGCTCCACCACGACAACCACCACCACCACAATCGCCTTAGAATTTGTTCCTTTGTTTGAAGAAGAAGAAGAACAGCCAGCTGCCGTCACCACCGTCGATCAGCCGCGATTGTCGTCGAAGCGCAAATTGGACGATTATGGTGGTCCCACATACGACGACTACGACGACGAAGACAACGACGTTTTTGCAGAGTTAGTCTCCGTTAGAATGAGGAAAGATGAACCTAACGCCGTCAATTCCTCTTTCGACTCTCATCCTCACCCCACCGCCACCACCGCAACCGCAACCGCGACTACGGCTGCGACCACTGTGGAATTCAGTTCTAGGGTTTCTGATGCTCAATCGGCCACCGACTCGGCCGAGTCGACTCATTCCGCGTCGCCTCGTTTGCAATTCTTCATCCGAATGATTTCCGAGGGTAAGACTAGGGTAATCCAAGCTTACCCTCACGATACCGTGAAATCGCTCCACGAGCGAATCCAATTGGTCACCGGAATCCCGGTCCACGAGCAAAGGCTCATATACGGAGGCAAACAGCTCCAGTGGGAACGCTCGCTCGCTGAGTGCTCCATCGAAAACGACGCCGGATTGCAGCTCGTCGGGCGTATGCGTAGCACCGAGCATCCTCACGCTTGGCAAGTCATCGACGAAATGGTTTCTGTCGTCTGCCGGCTCTGCCGCGGCGAAGCCGTCCCTGCCGCTGCCAATCACATCAAAGCGAGGATGACTGAGTACTTGTCGACCACTCCGAAAGAGGAGGAGCAGCTGGCGGCGGGACATTTGCAGATATTTATGTCGTCTTCGGCTCCGGCCGCGTTGGTCATGCTCTACATGTCCATGGAGAAAGGTAACAGGGACTGTGCTGATAGTGCCATTAGGCATTTCTTGAATATTAGTCGAAATTCGTTGCCAAAAAGTCATCATAATTATTGTGCACCAATAGTATTAGAGTTTTGTAAGTTGCTTAGGAGAGCTGGAGATGAGGACCCTTTGTATTTATCTTGTCGGAGCACATTTGGCATGATGTTAGAATCAATTGGACCTTCGATGAAAAGTGTTAGGGGTGGTGGAGCTATTGTGATGGAAGAGATTTTCCCGTTTATTAGTGAGATGGCGAGTAGGTTGTGTAGGGATTTAGGATTGAGTATGGAAACCCCTGGTACTGCAGGGCCACTGTCGAGTGATGTTCGTGATTTCACAGCGTTCGTCCTCCCCTTGAGGACTATGATTATGGTTCTTGTGAGTTTTGAGGGTCTCATACCGGTGACGTTTGTTGAGGGGGAAGGATATAAGCATCCAGTGTTGGCACAGGAGCTTGAGTTTCTTTATCGTATATTTATTGATTTGTTGAAAAGAATGGATCAGTGCCTACGAGGAATGGATGGGAACTTGATTGTTAAACAGAAGGGGGAAGGCGAAGTTGTATATTCGGGATGGTCTCAGTATCTTGCCATTTTGAAGGAACTGCATGGCATTTCAAAAATTTATCAGGGTGCTGAAGAACAGTTTTGGACGGTTTTGAGGCTTTCAAAAACGGCACTTTGTGCTCTAATTATTAAATATGCAAAGCGTGCGGACGATCATCAGTGGCTTCTTGAGCGGAAGGATGTAACTGATTTTGAGTCTAGAAGGCATTTGGCTATGATGATGTTTCCGGAGGCTAAAGAAGACTACGAGGAACTGCATGAGATGCTCATTGACAGGTCTCAATTGTTGGCAGAATCATTTGAGTATATACAACGGGCAGAATCCGAATCTCTACATGCTGGTCTCTTTATGGAGTTCAAAAATGAGGAAGCTACAGGTCCGGGTGTATTGCGGGAATGGTTTTTTTTGGTATGCCAAGCTATATTTAACCCAGAAAACGCTCTTTTTGTGGCATGCCCAAATGATCGTAGAAGATTCTATCCTAATCCAAGTAAGCTTCAGTTGGCTTCTAATAGATTCTTTTATTGATCTGTATTTAATTTGGTTGATTTCTATGCTTCTCTTTTTTTTGTTTGGGTTTTTTTTTTTTTGGGGGGGGGGGTTCTTATGGATGATTGACAAAAGCTTTTGTTGCATTCTTGTTTGTATAGTTGTTGTTGTTACGACGTATGATAAACGGTCAAGCAAAACCTTTTGTTGTATTGCTGTTAGTGTAATTGTTGATTTGGGCACAGACTCAGGAATCTGTGCTGTTACATTTCTGTTTGTGTAGTTGTTGATATGGGTATAGACCCATGAATTTGTGTTTGGAGGGGATATAACCACATAGGTGGAGTGATTTACCAAAACCTTTTGTTACATTGTTGTTTGTGCAATTAATGATATGGGTATAGACTCAAGAAATTTTGTGTGTGTTTGTGTTTTTTTTTTTTTTTTTTTTTTTTTTTTGGGGGGGGGGGGATATTACTGCATATTATGGATGATCGACCAAAAGCTTTTGTTGCATTTTTGTTTGTATAATTGTTGACATGGGTATAGATGTGAAAATTTGTGTTGTTACAACATATGATAAATGATCAACCAAAAACCTTCTGTTGCGTTGCTGTTAAGTGTAATTGTTGATTTATGTACAGACTCAGGAATTTGTGAATTGTCTTTTGTTGCGTTGCTGTTTGTATAGTTGTTGATATGGGTATAGACCCATGAATTTGTGTTGGGTGGGGGTGGTGGGGGGTATAACCACATGTGATGAATGATTTTTTATTTTTGTGTGTGGAGGGGGGGGGGGGGTGTGGGGTAGTTTTTTTTTGGGGGGGGGGGGGTTGTTACTACATATGATGAATGATATACCCAAACCTTTTGTTGCATTGCTGTTTATGTAATTGTTGATATGGAATAGACTCAAGAATTTGAGTGTTGTTATGACGGATGATGAATGATCGACCAAAATCTTTTGTTGCATTGCTGTTTGTGAAATTGTTGATATTAGTATATACTCAAGACATTTGTGTATAACCTTCTGTTACATTGCTGTTTGTGTAATTGTTGATATTGATATAGATTCAAGAATTTCTGTGTTTTGGGGGGTGGGGGGGAGAGGGGGGAGGGTTGCGGGGATGGCAACAGGGCAAGGCTGTTTGGAGCTATTTACTAACCATAATGAGATGTTTTTGACATTGATAATGTAGAGATGAAAGAGAAAAGAGGGGATAGTAGTGAGAGTAATAAGATAGATAGAACAAGGGCTAGTTTGGTGGTCATTTTACAAACTGTTTTCATCACTTAAAAACAAAATGAGGTGGTGGGGGTCCATAAAAAAACCTTGTTTGGTGAATTGTTTTTGAAATGGAGGGGGTGGATTAAGGTTTGTGTTATGTCTGTCCGTTTTTCAGTCTTGGTAAATGGATCCCCTGAAGGTTTTTTTGGAAGCTCGTGTGGTTTGAGACAAGGGGATCCTCTATCCCTGCTATTGTTTCTCTTGATAATGGAGGTTCTAAGTAGACTCTTGAAGAAGACAGAGGAGTGTAATCTTATTTGAGGATTTCATGTGGGAGCTGTGAATGCTATTGGTGTGCGTATTTCCCATCTGTTATTTGCTGATGACACTATCTTATTTTGTGATGCCTCTAGGGAACAATTGTTGTCCATAAGGTTGGTGTTGTCTTGTTTTCAGGCTTTTATGGGGTTGAAGGTCCGGGAAAAGTGAGATCGTTCCTGTTCAGGAGGTGAATAATATAGATGCTTCGGCTAATATTCTTCAATGTAGAGTGGGCAAGTTGCCTATGAAATATTTGGGGATGCCGTTGGGATCTTCTATTAAGACAGCTGCAATTTGGAATCCTATTTTGGAGAAAATGGAGAAGAAGCTTTTTGGGTGAAAGCGTCTCTATTTATCTAAAAGTGGTAGACTTATGCTACTAAAGAGTATTCTCTCAAGTCTCCCTACGTACTTTTTATCCCTTTTTATTATTCCTAAAGCTGTGGTGACTAGATTGGAAAATATTCAGAGGAATTTTCTGTGGGGGTCTTCTGAGGGGAGTTTCAAGTATCTGTTGGTGGCCTGGGATAAGGTGCGTTCTCTCGTTGAGAGGGGCGGTTTGGGGGTAAGAAGTGTGGTGTCATTTAATCAAGCTCTATTAGGGAAATGGTTGTGGAGATTTGGTCATGAAGTTACCCATCTTTGGCGGAGAGTCATCTCCACAAAATATGGTGAGGAGCAAGGGGGGGTGGTGCACTAAAGTCTGCAGGAGAGCTTATGGGTGTGGCCTCTGGAGAAGCATTAATGAAGGGTGGGAAAGCTTTTCTAAGCATCTGTTTTTTGTAGTGGGTGAAGGAACTCGTATCTACTTTTGGCATGATAGGTGGATTGGTGAGAATACTCTAAAAGATCGCTATCCTGAGCTCTATGTGTGTTCAGCGGTCAAGGATGCTTGCATCTCGGAGGTTTTGTGGGCTCCATAAGGGGCTACTGTTAGAGTGTGGAATTTAAGGTTTTATAGAGCGTTTGAAGATTGGGAGTTGGTTGCATCTTATTCTCTTCTTCAGCTTATCCAACCTCGTATTTCACGGGGGTGATAGGAGAGGTACTCTTAGCTGGCGGCTAAAAGGGGATGGTAAGTTTGACACCCGGTCTTACTACCATGCGATTCGGGGTGCCTCAGATTCTTTGTTTCCTTGGAAGGGTGTTTGGAAACCAAAAATTCCGAAGAGCGTGGCGTTCTTTTTGTGGACTGCTGCGCATGGTCGGATCCTCACTTTGGATAATCTAATGCTTAAGGGTCGCCCTTTGGCTAATTGGTGTTGTATGTGTTGCTGTGATGGGGCATTGGTAGACCACCTTCTTCTTCATTGTCCTGTTACTCATTCCCTATGGGCTTTCATGCTTCAGGCTTTTGGTATTCATTGGGTTATGCTGGGATCGTTGGCGGGTTTGTTATCTAGTTGGCATTAGTGGCTTGGGAAACATAATTCCGAAAATTGGAATATGGTTCCAGGGTGCTTAATGTGGATTGTGTGGTTGGAGCGAAATCGTCGTTCTTTTGAAGATAAAGAGAAGATGTTGGAGAAGTTAAAGATTTTATGCCAACACAGTCTATTGGAGTGGTCTTGTTGTTGGGGTTTTACTGAGTGTTATTCTCTCTCTGAGTTTATGTCTTTCCTTAGCTTAGTTTCCTGACTCATCCCTTGTTGTTGTGTTGTGTGTTCTATTTTCTCTTGTTGTTCATCATCATGAACATTTCGTACTTCACATTTATTTTTTATCCCTCTTTAATATAAGATTTCTGATTACCTATAAAAAAAAAATGGTTCCTCAGATGTACTCTGCAAACCCTAAACTGAAACTTTTTTTAGAAGTTTTCAAGGTTGGGGGTTGTGTTTTTAACAAAAACTTGAAAGGGATATACTTTTGTAAACAGTTTTTAACTCTTTTGTTTCTCACACTTACAACCCATACAAAGACAAGTTTTTGGAAACCTATTTCAAAACTGGTTTTTACCCATTTTTGAAAACACATTTTAAAATGGTGAACCAAACAGCCTCCAAGTGTTTTGGGGGATGAAAATAGAATATTTATGAAAATTTTAAATTATATATATATTAATAATACACACACACTCAAGAGAAGCAAAAAAAGCATGTCCTCACCCTGTTTATCTTCAGGGTGGGGAAAACCCATGCGGGGAATTTTATCCATCCTTTGTGGTGTGTTTGGGTTGCACCTTTGCAGCCCGGGGTGGGGTTTGAGCCCACGTGATTTCAATCTGGTTTTTTACATTATCAAATGTCAAAGTTGTATCTGTAAGAGAACAGTAATATGGTGCATCATCCCTTACAACCATATATGATCATTATCATACTTAAATTGTAATCTTCATTTTTCTCAGTTGTCTTATGGGAACAAAAATAAATTTGCAAGTGTTATACATTTTTTAGGAGTGTTGGAACTTGGATTTCAATCAACATGTGTTTGACGTATATGTTTAATTTATTTAGAAGTTGGAATAATGACTGGTAATGAGGCCAGAAGATTTTCAACATGTTTGTGTGAGTCTAGTTGTTTGATTTTTCATTTGCTTAAGTTTCTGTGGATAATTAGAAATCTTGTGGGGATAGAAAGGTGAGTCTTGCAGAAGGTTTTCTCGTCTTTAGAGCTGGTGCTATGATTTTTTGATATTTATGAAGTAATGAAAGAATGGTGGTTGGGATTGACAGACTGGTTCTCAGTATGGAGTAGTATATTATGGCTCTAGTATGAGTAAATGTAAACTGCTTGATGATGTATTATTGCTACACAAGAATCATGAATCAAAAGTATTGTATTGCATGGAAAAAGGATGTGTTTGTAGCAGATCAAATCCATTGGCAAAATGGGGATATCCATTGGGACAGTCTTTTCGCTAGATTGGTTAATGACTGGGAATTAGAGAACCTACAATATTTCCATGCTCTTTTGTATTCCAGATATATTGAGCAGAGGGGGGAGATAGAATGGCATGGAGGCCTACTAGGAAGGGATCTTTTGAAGTTAAATCATATTATAGAGTCCTTAGCGATGGAGGTATTCAGTCCTTTACACGGAGAAGTATTTGGAAGGTGAAAGTTCCTCACAAAGTTTTTTTTCCCCCCTTCACTTGGGCAGCAGCCAAAGGTAAGATTCTGAAATTGGATAATTTGGGGAAGAGGAATATTTGCATTGTTAACTGCTATTGTATGAGTAAGAATAGTTGGGAATCGGTGAATCACTTGCTTCTTCACTGTTCTTATGCATAGAGCTTGTGGAATTTCGATTTTAGCTTGTTTAGTGTGTCTTGGGTGATGCCTAAGCATGTGGTGGAGTTGCTGGCTTGTTGGAGGAGAGGGGTTGGTCAACATTGGGCAGCAGTTATTTGGGAGGCAATTCTGTTGTGTATTATGTGGACCATTTGAGAGAATGGAATCTTCAAACTTTTGAGGGGGAGCATACCATTATTGGGCTGAAACGGGTCCTTTTGCTTTCCTTGTTTGACCGGATGACTGCTATGAGTGGTCTGCATATTTTTTCCCTGTTGGATTTCCTAAATCTGTGTTCATTTGCATAATTTTTGACTTCCCTTAATACACAACCTGTGTACCAGCAGAGCAGTATGTACCTTTCTTATTTTCTTTTGATAAAAATTTAGTTACCCATAAAAAAAACACTATGCATCAAAATTCCAATAAGAAAACTAGAAGATAATCATAACAGAACCAGACCTGCAAGCATAGAGAGATAAGAGTCTTGCAGAAGTCAGTTCTTGTCTTTGGAGCTGGTTGTATGTTTTGTTGATGTTTGTGAAGGATTGGAAGAATGATGGTGAGGACTGACAGAGTGGTTCTCAGTCTGTTGTGGCTTTTGTATATTCTGGTTCTTGTATGTGTCAATGTAAACCTGGCTAGATGATATGTTATTGATACAAAAAAACTATGCCTCAAAAGTTCAATAAGAAAACTAGAAGATACTCATAACAGAATCAGACAGTAGGTTAAGAAATACAAATAATCTAATCTGTATTTAAAATGCACAGTTATCATACTCAAGATTGAGTTCCATGGGCAAATGGTATGATTTTACGTAATGAATCGTTTACCTTTGATGAGGCTGTATTGCCCCCCTTTCAACAAGTTACAGAACAATAGTTTCTGGAACAAGCTGTTCGATATTAGATTGCAAACTCAGTTCAGTCACTATCAAACTGCCATTGAACCTATATTGGTATTACTCATTTTTTTGGGAATTGTATCATCATGCAAAATTTCCCTGATTCAGAGTTTTGAGTTATGCTTCTATTTCGTTAAAAGAGTTCTACACTTATAATTATAAAAATATTTATCATTTTGTTTAAGTAAATATTATATTGAGGCAAAGAACTCTTTTTCCAGAGAAAATTATGATTTGTTCATCCATTTCCTTCTGTATGCAGCATCAAGGGTGGATCCCATGCACCTTGAGTATTTCAGCTTCTCTGGTCGGGTGATTGCATTAGCTTTGATGCATAAAGTTCAAGTAGGCATTGTCTTTGATCGTGTCTTTTTCTTGCAATTGGCTGGGAAGTACATTTCGTTGGAAGATATAAGGGATGCAGATCCATGCTTGTATAATAGCTGCAAACAGATTCTGGATATGGATTCTGATTTTATTGATTCAGATGCTTTAGGACTAACATTTGTTAGAGAAGTTGAGGAGTTAGGATCCAGGAAAGTTGTGGAGCTTTGCCCTGGTGGGAAAAGCATGGTTGTGAATAGCCAGAACAGGGAGGAATATGTTAGGCTTCTTATTGAGCATCGCTTTGTCACATCTATCTCTGACCAGGTATCACAATTTGCACAAGGTTTTGGTGATATTCTTTCCAACTCTAAGCTCCAGAAGTTCTTTTTCCAAAGTTTAGAGCTTGAAGATCTTGATTGGATGCTTCATGGAAGTGAAACTGCTATTTGTGTTGATGATTGGAAGGCACATACTGAGTACAATGGCTACAAAGAAACTGATCCTCAGATATTCTGGTTCTGGCAGGTACGTGCTTGCAGGATTTTAATTTATTAAATTTATGTGTTTTCCTCTACTTAGTTTTTTTCTCATGTTTACAAATGATTTCCTTCTAAGGCACATACTGAGTTTACTTGAATTCCCATTTTGAAGATGTGAGTTTGAAAAGTTCCATAATTCTCACATTTTTTTCCACAAATCATATATTTACACCTTTCATGTTAACAGGAGTCATTTGGTGAGAAATTGTATTTTTAATTTAGAAGTGTAAAATGCCCATTACTTGAAACATAGTGTAAGAATACAACACCTTTTAAACTTGCATCTTCAAGATGTGACATCTGCAGAAGGCGTTTCCGGTGAAATTGCATATCAAAAATGCAATTTTATGCTAAGTTGGAAATTAAACATGGCAGTGTTTGTCCATGTAGGCAAGATGAAATTCAAAGTTGTTAAAATATTGGGATCCTATTACTTATCAAATAAATAAATATATATATATATATATATATATATATTTGTAGGAAAAAAAAACCTGTGTTTTTATTTTATATAATATAATTTTTATTTTGAGAATCTAATTTATTATATATATATATATATATATATATATTTGTAGGAAAAAAAAACCTGTGTTTTTATTTTATATAATATAATTTTTATTTTGAGAATCTAATTTATAGTGGATAAAGCAATTTGAAAATAAATAAGAGAATTGCCCTATTTTTTAGGCAATGTTTTAGTGGGAGTAAGAGTTGTATTTTTATTGGATTGTCCTTTAGTTTTGTCTCTATTGAAACATAGGGGTGTAGGAGCAGTTTTGAACGAAAAAAATGAGGATCCCAAATGGGGGAAGCCTCCTAAATAGTAGTATAGGTATATTGGGATCCTACAGGATTAGTGAAATGAGCTTTTTGGATTGAATCAAGGATTGTAAGATCTTACTTTTCGCATGTACCTCAAAAAGCCTTAGGACAAAATCCATACTTATATTATCCCAAGGCTTTTGAGGTACTGTAAGTGGAGTATACAACTATGAAGCACGGGTGTGTTTCTGGATTCGGGTGTGGGTGCGGGTACTAATGCGAGACTCGGCAATTTTTGAAAAAGTAGAGTGTGAGTGCGGCGATTAAAAAATTATTAAAAATATTTTTATTTGTATTTTTTATATATTGCTAAGCATGCCTTTTCACATTATACAAACATACACCAAATTTAAGAGCAATAGTAGATAATAACTAAAACATGATGTTTATAAATTTAAACCCAAGTCACAACTCACAACATTGCAGGCAGCTTATATAAAAAAAATTAAAAAAAATCAAATCACAATGAGTAATAGAGCATGTGAGAGTATAATGGAGGGTGAGAAATTGAGAATGAAAGCTTTGATACCTGAGTTGAGAGTTGGGTCGGTGAGCTTGAGAGTTGAAACTGTAAAAAGCGACGTGGCACCGACGCGCAGGCAGCGGCGTTGCCCGCTGCACGCTGTGTCGGGCCGCGTCGGACTCCGGTGTGGTGGCTCTGTAGCCGCATCGATGCTTCATAGGTATACACCCATGTATTTTGATTTTGTCCTTCGGAAACTTGACAAATATGACAATGATTAAGAATCTCTCAACTTCCCTCCAAATCATGGCCAATAGAATTTGTCCTTTGGAAACGATGCTAGTTACAGGCAAATTGTCTTGTTCAATGTACTTTGATGCCTACTGAAGTGCGCCGCAGAATCCTGGTTACTGCATTGC
Organism: Quercus suber; assembly: GCF_002906115.3. Lineage (NCBI taxonomy): Eukaryota > Viridiplantae > Streptophyta > Magnoliopsida > Fagales > Fagaceae > Quercus > Quercus suber. The sequence goes on along the minus strand of NW_027070647.1, from coordinate 15,704 downwards.
TTCTTGTTCTACATGCAGTTCTTCTTCTGCTTCTCTTTGCTAGTTTGCACTTGCTTATTTTCGTCTCAAAGATTTAGATTCTTGGCTGGACACAGGAGCAAAATGCTGCCTTCCCCAGCCTCTCTTACCTGAACTTCTAATCATGTTTTTATTTGGTAAATTCTTGGTTGCACTTCTCCTGCTTCTTGGGATACTGCCTACGGGAACGATAATTATCAGTCAGCTTCTTAGAGGCAGATTCTCCATATTGAGATTCAAAAAGCCTGGCCAATGGTTGCTTGACCTGGTCCTCAATTTTAAATGCCATTTGATAGACTTCATCAATGCTAAAGAATCAAACTATAGTTGTTTCCCTTTTTACTTCGGGGAAAAGGCTAGCTTTGTATCCTGATAAAAGTTGATGATCATTTTTATCAATTTGACAGTGCATTGGGAGGTTACTGAACTTCTTGGTGTAATCTTCAACCATAATAGATCCTTGTTTCAATTGAATCAGCCGATCATTTAAAGAATCTTTATAATCAAGCTGAAGGTATCTCTTTTCGTATAAGCTTCATTTTTCCCCCCAATGAATAATTGAAGGCTGACCAAGTATGAGCATGTGTTTTTCAATGTTGGGCCACCACGTTTGTCTTTGTCAAAAGGGGGAAGGCTCACCCCAATTAAAACTATGCCGTCTAAGTCTCCCTACTTATTTTAGGTCCTTATTTCCCGTCCCTTTTGGTGTTGCAAATAGAATGTAGAAAATTCAAAGGGGCTTTCTCTAGGGTGGTTTGGCGGATGAGTTTAAGTTCCATTTAGTTAATTGGGATTCGGTGTATTACCCAATCAAGAGGGAGGTTTGGGATTAGATGGTTGATGCTATTTAATCAAGTGTTGTTAGGGAAATGGTTATGACGCTTTGGGGTGGATACAAACTCTTTTTGGTGTGGGTGATAGAAACTAAGTACGGGATATGCCAGGATAGTTGGTGTACAGATAGTGTGGGGCTTACATATGGTGTGAGTCTATGGAAATACATAAGCAAGGGATGCTCCAAGTGTGCAAAATTTGTAAAAATATGCGGTGGGAACGGGGAATAAGACGGTGAGATCTTCAAGGATCATTACCCAGAACTTTCTCATATTGCTTAGACAAGGAGGCGAAGGTGGCTGACTATATTGGATGTGTCAAATGGTTGAATTGGAACCCATCTTTTAATTGGGCTGTGCATAATTGGGAGTTCGAATCCATGTATTCTTTCTTGACAGATTTGTACTCTTTTAAGATATGTTTGTCTTGAGAGGATGGAGGACCTGGACTATTTCTAGAGCTCTGGGCTTCAAAGTTAATACTTATTATAAAGCTTTGAGAAAAGGAGGGGATCAACATTTCCCTTGGCAAACTATGTGGCGAGTTGAATCTCCTCCTCGTGTCAGATTCTTTATGTGGCTTACAACGAAGAGCAAACTCTTAGCTATGGTTAATCTGCAGAAAAGAGCATTGTTATGCCAGACTGGTGTAGCATGTGCTAGTCTGATGAGAAAACCATTAACCATCTATCCCTATATTGTAGCATTGCTAGAGAGCTTTGGATTTCCTATTGTGTCTTTTCAGTGTGAGTTGGATGATGCCTAGGAGAATGTCAGATCTACTACTAAGCTGGGCTGCTCTATGTGTGAAAAAGGACCAGTTGAAAATCTGGAGAGCTATTCAATCTTGATGCGGACTGCTTGGAGACAAAGGAGTTACCACATTTATAAAGACAGAATGCTTGGTAATCCTGCTCATGTCGCACTTGCATATAGTGGGCAATTTATTCAGATGTGAATAGGCTTCTTTGCAGTCCTCTGCCTTTGATTCGTATCTATTGTCTTTTTTGGATAGTTTGTATTTTGGTTGACGTCTGATTTCTTTCTTTCATTTTTTTTTTCTTTTCTGTTAGAGTGCCCTGTATTATACTCTGTGTGCTTAGGCCTTGACCATACTTTTCGATCTCATACCATACCAATCACAATAATCTTCCATTGCAACTAATCAATCAAAGAAAGAATGAGGAGCAAGCTTTCCAGAAAAATGGGGAACATCAATTCTCACATAGTAATTCTCCCCATTGTTGTTGTGAATGGAGCGTCTAGGATTGACTTCTTGTTTTTGATACCTGAATCTCCTAGACACACCTGTTTTGCTGCTCTCTGGATTGTGCCTACTAGGTTCTTCGTAACCTGCCATAGCTTGATTAATCAATATTGTAGAATCTGTTGTCTTTCCAACTTCTAAATGAGTAAATCAATCAGTGAGGTTTTCAAGCTATTAAGCAATCCATAATAACAAATCATCTCATTGTTGGTTTGAATGTCTTCTCTGGTGAACTCTTCCATTTAGTGTTTCCATGGCAGTAGAAAATTCAAATGATCGAGAGTGACAGACCTGCTCTGATACCAAACTGATGCACCCTAGGAAAAACAGAAGTCCTGGATGCCTACGTTAGTGAAAAAAGGAAGGATATAGATGGGAAGTAGATGTTGGAGTTCACTTCTGACAAGGTGAGCTCATTTTCTCATAACAGAAGTAGGGTGCAAGAGTTTTCTCGTGTGTACATACATGCTTACATCTGATTCGATAGTGCAACACAATGGAATGAAGAAGTTAATCATATAAGCATTGTATTTGTTCAAACATGATCATTTTCTATTACTTAGAAGAATGATAATATTGTGGAATTTTATAATTGGGATTAGATAAAGTCATAAAACTCAAAAGTTGCATCTGCTATTGTCGCTAAAACTGATTGCATTGCACTATGCTTTTTAGTATGGAATAGCTAGCAACTTTTCATCATTAAAGAGAATTATTGTGAATTACTACTTTATTTAGGAAGTTTTTTGCTCATGTGATGAGTGGGTAGTTGCAGGGATTAGCCTGTCATTAGTAGGATTTCTAGTAGCCCGTTCAAGGTTGGGGCACAAATAGTTGCTTAGTTGCCTTCCTCTTAACAGGGCTTTGACCTTGATGAACCTGAACCTCCAATAGGAATGCCTAAACTTTAGTGTCCCAGGAAGTTCTTTGAAAATGTTGGTCATTGCTAGCTGGTAGCTATTTTGGTTTCAGTCATAGTTCTTTTGTTCCATTCCTGCCCATTTCAACAAGTTGGGGCTACTATCACAAGGCAGCCCGCCCTGTATTAGTAGACTGATGTTCTCTTAATTGAAGCTCGAGTGTTCGGATTGGATCTTATTGAGGTGACCAGTATAAAGGCATGAGAGAGAGATATTTACCCATGTTATGCTTGGAATTGACAAAGAAGTACTACAAGGCCTTTGTATGTTTTTATCCCCAAAAAAAACCTATGCCGTTAGGCTCTCAGGGGTCTGCTGTGAGTTTTGAGAACAATTATGAAACTTACTGCTTTTATAACATTTGGGTAAAGGACAAGGGATTGCTTTCTTTTTCCTTGATTTTTGATGAATTTAGAAGATTAATAAAAGACATTGTCATATTGGTGAATACTACCTGATAACATATCGAATCTTTTCAATCAGGGTTTGACCCAATGATCGGGTTGAATGAACAGAAATTCTTTAGAATTAATTTTTTTTTTTTTATTCTTTGAGTTACACATACTTCTGATGGGTCTCATACCAACAGCCTCACCCACCACCCAATTCTTACACAGGAAGGAGATGCTATTTGAGCAAGAGCTCCTTGGCAGAAATGCTTTAGAATTATTGGAATATTTTGGGTGCCTAGCATACTGTAACTATCCTAGACTTGATATATGTAGAACCACAATGAGATGGCCATAGATAAAATTCAAGCAACACCGCAATATTTTATTTATTTATTGGTTAATGCCAAGTTGAAACCCATCTTGTAAGTCTTGAACTTTGATCTCACCCATTCTTATGGAGGAAGGAATTGTTATTTGGGCCAGAAATGGTAACAGCACATGATATGTGTAACCCAATCCCAGATGATAGAATATCAATAAGCTTCCCTTGAATTTGCTTAGACAATTGTTTGATCTTGTATATTGTTTACAGTGTGAGACTGTCTCTGGCTCCATGGCAAGGTATAATCAATGACAGTGTAACTCGCACTGCTCCACTAGCAAATTCTTAAGACCTTGACCTGCCTGTTGACAAGGCAGTAGCATTTCCAAACAATTCTCTCTCAATTTATTAGATAAGTAGATATTGAAAGCCTTAAAAGGTCAACAACCTGTGTTTAGCAGACTTTGAGCCAAAACAGTCTAGCAATGTTGAATTTGAAGTAGCTGGAGATCTCTCTATTATTAACTAATAATAAAATTATATGAATAGGGATTGATAGTTGTTTCCAAATTTGTTGTGGTAATTAAATTATCTTTGCTTAAAAAATTTGCAGATTGTTGGGGGAATGTCGGCAGAGCAGAGAAAGGTTCTTCTCTTTTTCTGGACCTCAGTGAAATATTTACCAGTGGAAGGTTTCCGTGGATTGGCTTCCCGGCTTTACATATACAGGTCCACGGAGTCTCATGATCGCTTGCCTTCATCTCACACTTGCTTTTATCGGTTGTGTTTCCCAACCTATCCATCTATGGATGTCATGCAAGATCGCCTTCATGTCATCACCCAAGAACATGTAGGTTGTAGCTTTGGTACTTGGTGAAATAGTTGCATCTGAAGATCTGGGTTGAAAGGGTTTTTCGACTGCACATAGAAATATTTGTCCTCAGGTTGTACAGATTATAGGATGATTGTCATTAGACTATGTAAGAAGGTGCTATAGTTCTCTTATTGTTCACCCTTCTTTTTGCATCGTTGGATGAAGGTTGCAATGTCATTGCTCTTTTTGTTGTCTGTTTGTATAGGTATAGTATAAATAAAGCAGGAGGCAGAAAAATGCAAATCTCTCTGCTTCCATGGACTTATTTCATAGTATTAGATACTGGCTTATCGGGACATTTAAGCACACAGATTATGCAATGACAAGCAAGTCAATCTCCTTTTTCTCTGATAATCATCAAGTTCTTATAAGATTATGTGAATAAGATCAATATCCGTTTTGTTTAGAATACTTTCAGGTTGTGATATGGTGCAATTGTTTTCAAGTCCATTGCTTCTCTGTTTTTGTTCATAATTCTCCCAAAGGGCCTGTTTGACAATTTAAAAGTTTTTCAAAATTGTTTCCGAAGCCAACTCATTTCCCTATGTGTCACTCTCCTTTTTAAAATTTTTTAATTTTTTACTTTTACTTTTGATTTTAGGCTGAACAAAGGCTATATATTTCTTCCTTTTGAGCAGGCATGACACTAAAAACTGTCTCGTGCATAATCTAATTATATTCATTTTCTTTTTGGAAAGCCTAAACTTCAGATGGTAGAGAACTGGTTCGACATGGGTACTGGGAGTTAAAAAGATTATTCCCACTCTGCGTGATTACTTTTTTTTTATTAAACCTCTGCGTGATTCAGTATGAGCCGAGCAATATATTATGCACTCACTAATGTTAGTTGTTTTTCACTAATATCATATCTTTGTCTTCCTGGTAAATTGTCTGTCTATTTGAGAAAGGTACTAAAACATGACATGTCCAAGTCAGGATCATCTGGTGATGCATGAAGTAATGTCTAATTAATGCAGGAGCATCCACATCCCAATTATTAGGTGTCAATCAGCATCAAGGCTAGAGTGTTTATTATTATTATTATTCAGGAATTAAAAAAGAAAAGAAAAAGACAATGGGACCAGCTGGACTAAAGAGAGGTCTCAACCAATGCTTGAGGAGTCCAGACAACCTTACAAAAGAGAGGTCTCAAGTGAAAGATCTGCATGCGCTCCTTCATGGAAATTTAGCCATAGCTCACCTATAGCAATTAAGGGTAGAGTTTTCAAATAAAGATTAAGAGTATGTATGGTTGGAGTGATTTTGGGGAGAATGGAAAAAAGGGAGAGAAAATGGGTGGGAAGGGTGTATGGTTGAGAGGGGGAAGGGGGAGAAAATTGGTGGGGCCTGACTGTTTTTCCTTTGGGCCTACCAAAACTTAATCTCTCCAAATGGAGAGAAAATGAGAATGAAAATGAAAAGCAAAAAGTCTGGGGCATTTTGGACAAAATCATCCAATCATTTTGAACAATTTTTTGTCGGTTTCTTATTTGCTTTTTTTACCTAGCAAACACTCAATTTTTTGAAATTTTTTTTGCTTTTTTCCTCTTTGAATTTTTTGTCTTTTTTTTTTTTATTTTTTTTATTTTTAAATTCTCTTTCATTTTTTTAATTTAATATTTTTTCTCATTTGTTTCTTTTCATGTCAGTTTTTTTAATAGAATTTTTTTTTTGGGTTCTTGAACTTCTTGTGCATATTTTTAATGAAGTATTCATTTGTACACAAATTTTTAATAAAAATATAATGTGTTTACCTTTTGTTTTATCTAATAGAGACATAATAGTAAATTTTTACCAATTTTATTTTCTATCTTCTCAGTTTTCTTCTCAATCAAATAAAAGAGTTTTTCATCCCTCCGCTTTTTCTTCCTCTTAACCAAACTCCATGAGAGAAAACTTAAATCTCTTCTATCTTCACACTTTTTCATCCCTCTAGCCAAATGGACCTAAAGAAAAGTAGTTTATCATTCTTGATTCTATTATCTTAAGCTCAATTTTCTGTTATGTCTGTCTATCCTCTACCGAATGGCAAGTAGTAATTACACTCAAGAATGCTACTTATAAATGATAGCATGTTGCTAAACATTGTTTCCTTTTTATTTTTATTTATATATTTATTTTCTGTTTTTGGTTGTTACTAACCATTCTTTGCATGCAGACTATGCAGTGGTAGCTGATTATGAATGTAATCTAGACTATATATTTTATTGTGCATGTAATTTGGACTATTGGAAGGTTGTTTATTGTGGTACTAGAGTAGTAGTGGCATATTTGATCTCGTGCTATCTTTGAGGAAAAAACAGAAGAAGAAGCTTTTGTTGTGGTTTTTAATGATCGTGTAAAGTATTTTCACCCAAAATTAATTGATATATCTATATTATAGTATTTATAATAAACTGAAGATGTTTTATTTTTGGTTAACCTCATAAGATTTTATTACTACATAAGTTTTTGAGACTTCAAAATTTTACACGCCAATATCTATATATATATATATAATTGAATTCAAAATTCATTTAATTTTTGAATGCTTTATTAGAATTTTGGCACTTCATATTTTATTTTAAATGATAGAATACATTTTTTTTTTAATTATATAGATACAATAGAATTTCTTATAACATCCACTCCATGATAATTGTCATCTATCATCAAGCCAAGACACCAATGATAGAATATAGAGTTATATAATAATAATAAATGCTTAATTCTAATTGTAGAATATTTAGTTCCATATACAAACACAACTATAATATATAAATAAACGCCAATTAATAATTTTTATAATGATCAAATTTCATATCTAGAAAAGAAAAAAGAGGAAAAAAAAAATTATATTAAAATTTCCTGTGCATCGGATGGATTATCAACTAGTCTATATATTGGTGGTTTCCGGGTTTTTTCATATTTCCTATGAAGGTTGCTACATCAAGTTCTTGGTAAGTTCTTGATTTTCAAAGTATATGTAATTAACCAAGGCAAGGTATTTTTATTCTCTTACAAATTTCAAATTTAATTTGATTGTAAATGTACAATATTTGGAGTAGATCTAGTTTTTGTTCCACTGCTTTATCATGCATATGATGTATGATGGTTTTCCCAACAATACTAACCAATTAAAAAATCAGCAATCTATAAATTATTCACAATCACAAATACGTCCGCTTTAAACAAAGGTAAGGGTCATCAAATAGCCCATGGCCCACGGGCCGACCCAAAAACCCGGCAGCCCATCGGGCTAATGGGCAGCCCAGCCCGTTGTTATTAAGGCCCATGGGTAGCCCACTAGCCCAGTGGGTTAGGCCGTGGGCTAGTTTTTATGCCCATAGGCACCCAGTGGGCTAGCTCAGTAGCCCAGCCTGTTGGCCCAACCCGTTGCCCATACAAAGGAAAAATATAGGTAGCAGTTCGAGGACATTATGAATTCACCCTTTGCAGGGGATTCCTCGACCAAATAACGTATAGAACAAGTGCATGGTTAGAAGATATAACCGACAAACAAGACACTGTGAAGCATGGACAGTAGGGCGGACTTATGATTTCAAACTAGGGGCCGAAGTATAAGAAAAAAAAAAAATCAAATAGGTTTAACAAACTATCAACCAAGATAAATGCACAAAATTATTGTTTCTTAATACATTAAGATGCAATCATCTACCAACAATGACAAAAAAAAAAAAAAAAACACAAAATAATATTATTTCTTAAGAGCATCAGCTATTGCAAAAAAATTTATTTTCACAAACCAAAAATTACTTTTTCTATTTTAATATAGCATTTAAAATGTCTTGTACAGTAGTATTTTTTGTATTTGGTGGTCTAAATACTAAATATTTAGCATTTAGAACACTTAATACTAGTACTCTAATACTGGGCTGACTAGGATTTTTATTTTTTATTTTAAAGTTTTGTTTTTGTTAAGTTTTTTAGTTGAGCTAGGCTAATTAAAAAGGAGGGGGTTTAAGTTTTTGAAAGAGGGAAGCGCAACTCTAGAAATAAAAATATATAACCAATAATTTTTTTTTTTTTTTGGGGCCAGGGGGGCCCGAGCCCCCTGCTGGGTTCATCCTTGCATCAATTTGTCTTTCGTAGTACTATAATTGGTAGAGATAATTGAACCCTAGATGTTTCTATTAGTAACATCAAGAGGGAGATCCAAATCCTCCATTTCGCACTCTTTCTCCGCGGTGGATTGTAAATAACACATGTATATAGCAAGGTGTTTAATTAATGGTCGATTGTCCAATCAGGTTGGTAACTTTAATAAATTATACATCAGATAGTTTTAGTAAATTATCTAATTGGGGGTTGGGGTTATCTAGAAACAGCCCTGTTTTTTTCTTTATCTTTAATCAATTCGGTAATTGTTTCCTCTTGAATTTGATCACCATAGGGAACCGCACAAAGAGCCCCTAGAGTAATATGGCAGAGCAGAATATTTTCACGTAAGTGGTGAAGATAGTGTTCCACAAGTATTCATTCAACAACTTCTCCATACAAGAAGACATACTTTTTGTGTATACATTTCTCAATGTTGGCCGAGATGCAGTGCAAAGTACTAACCAAAAACACACAAAACATATTGGTATATAATTTGGGAGTACCACCACAAATGGAAGACCTTCACTTCTGATCATATGCAGGGTTCTCTTATGAACTGATGGTCAACTATTCAACCCAGCTTCTTGCGCAATTGCACTCCTGCTTCAAAAGCTTTGGCTTCAATTTCCAGTTCTCCCAATGGTCTCTTGACTCATTTGCTCATAGCTGCCATTACCGTTCCACAGTCATCACAACAGATAATAACAACTACACCTGCTTCCTTCACAACCGCGAAAACGGCTCCATACACGTTCACCGTGTACACGGATCTATGGGGAGGAGACCACTGTTGGGCAGCACGCTGATAAGGAATATTGTGAGCAACATTTGCAGCTTTGAAATTTTCAATGTCTGAATGTGACTATAATAACTCTTTTCCCTTTGGGAAACCAATGCTTGAGGAGTCTAGAGTCTAGACAATCTTAAAAAAGAGGTATCAATTGAAATATTTGCATGTGCTCCTTCAAGGAGGTTTAGCCATAGCTCACCTATAGCAGTTAAGGTAGAGTTTTCAAATATAGTCACTCCTTGTCTTGTAAATTGATATTCAAGATTGATCAACTTTTTTTGTATTGCTTTTTTAGGTTCTATAGTATCTCTAGCTCTAAAATTAACAAGTGGCGGAGTGCGGGCTCATAAGATAATAATCAATCATGGGGCTGCAATAGTAGCCATTTCCGCGTCATTGTTGTCTTGCTCTTTGGCAATGCTGTCGGAGCCAATCCTTACTTTTGATTTACTTTAAATGAGTAAACTAGCCAAAGAAAAAAACACAAGGAGGAAAATTTCACTTTGACCCTATACTCTAGGGTTTTAAACTTCAGAAAATAACAGATTAAGCCATGAATTTTCAAAATGCAATAAATCAAACCTTGAAAGCAACTAAAATCGATTGCGTGCTTTGTCTATCAATTAGTTTTATTCCATTTAATTAGCAAAGCAGGACAATTTTTTTTTCTTTTTTTTTTCTTTTTGAGGACTAATATGTTCAAAAGAAAGATAATCAATTGAAAAAATGTCAATCAAAATACCACATCAACTTACTGTTAGCATCTGTCTATTGTAATGGGACAAACTAATGGATCTTATATAATCAATTTAGATTTTCAAATCAGTAAAATGGATCTAGATCTTCATCATTGATGTTAGAAATCGGTGAAGCAAAGTGTTGGAGCTTTATTGTTGATGCCTTCTCAAGCAAATGGAGGTTTTTCACTAAGTAAAGCTAAGTATTTCTTCTTCTTCGTTCAATCAAGTAAATAAGTAAATAACATGCAAAATAGTTTAGATACAGTGAAGCAAATGGCATCATTTTGTTCCTTTTTTTTTTTTTTGCCCAAACAGGATGATGATATGGCATTTTGACAAGTAGGATTAGTATGTGCCATGTGGCAAATCCCATGTGGCACTTAACAAGGCAGTGGTAACAGAGTTGGATGACATGATGCTTTTGAAAGTGGAACCAAGCATTAAGTGCCAAAATGAAAACAACTACAAAAACATTAAGGGCTAAATTAAAGTGAACTTTAGTCTTTATCAATACATCAAATGTTTGATCATAGACTTAAACATGGCTCAGTTTCTTACAAGCCTTCTAAATCTTTATGTTAAAAATTATTAAAAATTTTGAGGCTGAACAAGGCCTGTATATTGGTTCACATTGATAATTGCACATCACATGCATCATCGAAAAGTATGTACCATCAAATATAAAAATGAGAGTATGAGATGAGTAAATACAATATAACATTGCACCCTCAAAAAAGTTTCGTGGTTGTATTTTTTACTAAACTCTAATCTTTTCCTAGTAAATTATCTATTTACTGGGGAAATGTACTAAAACGTTTTCTTTATATTTTTTTTGCTATTATTAAAAAACTAGTCGCAAATTCACATAATACGTAGGAATAGATAATTATTTTGTATTATAATATAATGTATAATTTTTTTCTCTAAATTTTGTTAAAGATAATTTGTTCTCCCTAAAAATTAAACAATCTCTATTCGATCCAATTAGGTCTACCTCGGCCCCGTTCCGTTCACTAAGTTCTACTTCAATCCAATTTGCTTCACTCAGTCAATTTCGGTCCCCCTTCAATCCATTTTAGACTAATTAGGCCTTAAATTGATTCTTTTTGTAGATTTTCTTTTCAAGTAAATCCATTTTTTTCTTCATTTTTGGGTTGAAAAGTATGAAATTTTATTATATTTGGGCTAAACTCTTTAGTTTTTAGTTAAAAAAAATAAAAAGAAAAATACTAAAATAGAAATTATAAATTAGAAATATGAGCCCTAAAAATGCAATAAATTATAAATATCGAAAAGTCTTATTTGGTCCACACTGGTTCTATTTGGTCCATTATGTCCTCTTCGGTCCAATTTGGTCCTATTCAGTCCATTTTTTCTACTAAAGTTCTATTCAGCCCAATTCAGCCCATTCGGTCTTATTCAGTCCACTTCTGTCTAATTAATTTCATTCAGTCCACATTGACCTTATTCGGTCGACATTGATCCTTTTTTGTCCACTTCCGTCCTATTCAGTCCATTATGTCCACTTTGGTCCTATTCGAACCATTATGTCTACAGTGATTCTATTTGGTCATATTTTGTCTACTTTGGTCCTATTCAGTCCATTTTGTTCACTTTGGTTCTATTCGGTCCATTATGACCACTTCGGTCCTATCTAGTCCACATTACTTCTATCTAGTCCAGTTTGTCCACTTCGATCCAATTTGGCCCCATTCGGCCTATTTTGTTCACTTCAGTCCAATTCAGTCCACCATGTTCCTTTTTTTTTTTTTTTTGAGAATCAGTCCACCATGTTCCTAATCAGTATATTTGGTCCTATTCTCTCCATTTGGTCCAATTCAATCCATTCAGATCACTTCGGTTCATTTTTATCCACTTCGATCTATTTTGTGCACATGGGAAAAGACATGTTTGGGTTGAAAGCACCTAATCTAAATCCAAATTTATTTTATATATATATATATATATATCAAAGTGATAAAAGGATAGAGGAAAAGTGATACTTAGGTAAACAGTAGTGGGTAGATGAAAAGATAAAATGGAGGGGAAAAGTTTGAAAAAGTATAACAATAAGTTGAGAAATTAATAAGAAAAAAATTAAAAATAAGAGAGAGAATGTTGAAAATGAGTGGATGATATGGGTTAATAGGAGCATAACAATAATAAATGCTACTCTTCAGCTTTTAGATATATATATATATATATATATTTTTTTTTGAGAATCAGTCCACCATGTTCCTAATCGGTATATTGGTCCTATTCTCCCCATTTGGTCTAATTTGATCCATTTAGATCACTTTGGTTCATTTTTGTCCACTTTGATATATATATATATATATTAAAGTGATAAAAGGATAGAGGAAAAGTGATATTAAGGTAAATAGTAGTAGGTAGATGAAAAGATAAAAAGGAGGGGAAAAGTTTGAAAATGTATAACAATGAGTTGAGAAATTAATAAGGAAAAAAATTAAAAATAAGAGAGAGAATGTTGAAAATGGGTGGAGGATATGGGTTAATAGGAGCATAATAATAATAAATGCTACGCTTCAGTTTTTAGATATATAATATATATAGATAATGTAATTGGGATAAATTCGTTATCTTGTGGTCTTCCTATTGTTGCAATCTTTTATTTATTTATTAATTTGCCCCAAGCTTGATTTAGAAACACTTTGAGCATTGATGTATGCACCATTTCACTTCGCCTTCCTCTATGAAGGAAATGTTAGAATTGATGTATGATCCTGATTTATTTGTTTATTTTTCCTTTTGAATATTCACCAAGTGTAGGCAAAATGAATTAGTTTCTCATATGTTTTCATAATGCTGATAAATTGCACATATGGCAAGCAATAGTTACATAGACTAGAGTGACTTCCACAACAAATGGCCCAAAGAAAAAGGAGCTCTATTCAAATTTGAGAACAAGCATTCATGATTCCATTAAGCATCTTGCTCCATTGACAGTTAGAGATCAAGCATAAAGATCAAGCATGTATGAGACATAACATAGAAAACAGAATATCTTAATAAAAGTAAAACAGAAATATAATAGTAATATTATTATCATTCAAATATAGAAATCACTTCTCATCAATGCACACCATATCAAACTCATCTGGCCCTTTTGGAACCAATATCCACCCCACCTTGCACACTTAAATCCTCCTATGTATAAACTTCACAGAGTTTCCTCCATATATGGGCCATTTTATATATACATAAGGTAAAGAATGCTGACATGGCTCCGAGTACTTACATTGTCTACCTTCGAGATTTCAAACCTATCCAAAGCCATACCTGAATCAAAAACATAATTAAACTAGAGAAATAGAACTAAATAGCATACCCAACCTTGAAATAATGCAACCTAAATTAAAAGGCACCCAAAAGGGCCAAAACTAAAACCCCTCTTCTAGTATCACTTCATTCATAAAGCTCTATTCCTCAATCTTCTCAACTGGGATTTCAGTGCTAGGTTCCACTGCTGCTTCAGCTGGCTTCTCTTCCTCAACTGGTTTCTCTACCTCAGCCAGGGCCGGCTCAATACATTGTGGGGCTTACGGCAAAAATGTTATGTGGGGCCTTTCTCATACTATAATATTAAATTAATAAATTTTTTATTTAACTTTTTATATCAATTTTTATTTAAATATATTTTTTCTGTTTTTTAAGATACAAAATTATTGAAAAAAATTTTGTATTCAAGTTTCTTTAACATTTAATCCAATATAACTAATCAAACTTTTTTTTTTTTTTTGTGGCATAACTGTAATAAATGCTACTCTTCAGCTTTTAGATATATATATATATATATATATTTTTTTTTGAGAATCAGTCCACCATGTTCCTAATCGGTATATTGGTCCTATTCTCCCCATTTGGTCTAATTTGATCCATTTAGATCACTTTGGTTCATTTTTGTCCACTTTGATATATATATATATATATTAAAGTGATAAAAGGATAGAGGAAAAGTGATATTAAGGTAAATAGTAGTAGGTAGATGAAAAGATAAAAAGGAGGGGAAAAGTTTGAAAATGTATAACAATGAGTTGAGAAATTAATAAGGAAAAAAATTAAAAATAAGAGAGAGAATGTTGAAAATGGGTGGAGGATATGGGTTAATAGGAGCATAATAATAATAAATGCTACGCTTCAGTTTTTAGATATATAATATATATAGATAATGTAATTGGGATAAATTCGTTATCTTGTGGTCTTCCTATTGTTGCAATCTTTTATTTATTTATTAATTTGCCCCAAGCTTGATTTAGAAACACTTTGAGCATTGATGTATGCACCATTTCACTTCGCCTTCCTCTATGAAGGAAATGTTAGAATTGATGTATGATCCTGATTTATTTGTTTATTTTTCCTTTTGAATATTCACCAAGTGTAGGCAAAATGAATTAGTTTCTCATATGTTTTCATAATGCTGATAAATTGCACATATGGCAAGCAATAGTTACATAGACTAGAGTGACTTCCACAACAAATGGCCCAAAGAAAAAGGAGCTCTATTCAAATTTGAGAACAAGCATTCATGATTCCATTAAGCATCTTGCTCCATTGACAGTTAGAGATCAAGCATAAAGATCAAGCATGTATGAGACATAACATAGAAAACAGAATATCTTAATAAAAGTAAAACAGAAATATAATAGTAATATTATTATCATTCAAATATAGAAATCACTTCTCATCAATGCACACCATATCAAACTCATCTGGCCCTTTTGGAACCAATATCCACCCCACCTTGCACACTTAAATCCTCCTATGTATAAACTTCACAGAGTTTCCTCCATATATGGGCCATTTTATATATACATAAGGTAAAGAATGCTGACATGGCTCCGAGTACTTACATTGTCTACCTTCGAGATTTCAAACCTATCCAAAGCCATACCTGAATCAAAAACATAATTAAACTAGAGAAATAGAACTAAATAGCATACCCAACCTTGAAATAATGCAACCTAAATTAAAAGGCACCCAAAAGGGCCAAAACTAAAACCCCTCTTCTAGTATCACTTCATTCATAAAGCTCTATTCCTCAATCTTCTCAACTGGGATTTCAGTGCTAGGTTCCACTGCTGCTTCAGCTGGCTTCTCTTCCTCAACTGGTTTCTCTACCTCAGCCAGGGCCGGCTCAATACATTGTGGGGCCTACGGCAAAAATGTTATGTGGGGCCTTTCTCATACTATAATATTAAATTAATAAATTTTTTATTTAACTTTTTATATCAATTTTTATTTAAATATATTTTTTCTGTTTTTTAAGATACAAAATTATTGAAAAAAATTTTGTATTCAAGTTTCTTTAACATTTAATCCAATATAACTAATCAAACTTTTTTTTTTTTTTGTGGCATAACTGATTATTTATACTTTTTTTTTAGCAAAATTAATTTTTTTTTGTTAACAACTAGAATATTATAATT